>NC_081406.1:193712237-194013487 GCF_030272615.1 Cryptomeria japonica
AGGGAACATGCTAGAGGAGGAACATCCAACACAGCAGATGTAGCTATCACGAGATCCAAACAAGGGCTATGTTCATGTTCCAAGCCACGTTGTTCTTGTCTAGGAGCTAGGATAAGTGCTTTAGAAAATTCGTTAGATAGATGGTTATTAACATCAACATATTCATATTCACTATCAGAATGAATAGGAGTAACATTTTCATCATGAATAACATTTTCATCTATATCATCATCAAGATTTATTAAAATAGGACCTTTAACTCGCACAGGATCAAGACCATCATGCATCTTATGTTTAGGAGATTTCAGCTCAATTTTCGGCTGAGGAGAAAATGGAATAATACTAGCTGAAGGTGTTTTTGGGGATTGCAAAGTTTGAGAGACAGCTGCCTGAGCTCTAAGATGACGCTTTCGTCGGTGTTCACGTGCAGAACAATTTCATCTAGTCTTAGTAGGGAGTTGAGAAGATTGAGGAGGAGGAATGTTCTCATCCTTATCACTTGGGTGTTTAGGTTGTGGTCTCTTAAGTTGAACAATAGGAGAAGAGGAAGCTCTCTTCTCTCCATAAGAGGAAGGAGGAGGAACTGCTCCATATAAGGGAGGAATATTTGGTTTAGGAAGGAGACCAAGTCCATCATGACGAGGAGGTATAGGTCTACCTTTAGAAAGTTTATTAGACATAGGCATAGTCACATTCACAGGGATGGGTTGGGAATTTTCTTGAGGAAAGACATTGGTTTTATCTTTCAAAGGAAGAACTTCCTTCTCAAGAACGATAGGAATGTCAAGTTTGGGTGTTCTAGGTTCACTTAGAGATAGGATCATATCTTTTTTCCACTTTTGATAAGATTTGAAAAGATGATCACTTCGTGGTGGAAGAGATTGGAATTGTTTAGGCCAAAAGTAATCAATAGGAACACTAGAAGTTCTTTCAGCAGGTTTAAAGAGACTATGATTGACAGTAACAACTTCACCATTATGGGGAAATTTCAAACACTTGTGGATAGGAGAAGCAATAGCTTTCATGGAAGATAGCCAAGGATAGCCTAGCTTCACACGAAATTGTTCGGATGATGGAATAATAGTAAAGTCCACATCAAGGGATTTGTTATGGACCTCAATAGGTAATGTAATAGAACCAATTGCAGGAGAAGAAAATGCATCAAATAATTTCACAACCGCATTTGTTTCATCATAGATCACTTGATTCAATTGTAAAGTAAAAAGAAATTCTTCAGTAATGACATTAACCATACAAGAAGGATCAATAAGCACTCCATGGCAAGGTGTATTCTTGACTTTTGCAACTATATATAAAGGACCATCAGGTGCCCTGATAGTTTCACTAGAATCAAAGGTGATGGAAGGTTCTTTAGGGATTTTCTGCTGCTCCACAAAGTTAATCACATTCGGAGTCATAGACACAAGATCATCAGGTGAGACAGAGGAATCAGTAGTATCAATTGCATTAGAGGTATGAGAAGGCAATGGATCAGTAAAAATCTAAAGATTTTGGTTAGGAGGAGCTACAGATGTGTTGCCTTTATCATTCACACCAGAAACAGAGATAGTGTTATTATCAATCAAATCTTGAATTTTACCCTTTAAAGCAAAACATTTTTCAGTATCATGCCCAGGATGACGATGAAATTGACAAAAAGATTTGTTATCAAAATAGGGTGAATTAATCTTTGCAGGATCTATTTGCCTTATAGGAGGAAGAGTAAGCACATTTTGTTCCAACAACTTATTCATAATACTATGCAATGATTCATTCAAAGGAGTAAACTTTCTTTCTTTCCTGAAAAACTTAGAAATGGGAGGCACACCTGATGCTGCATTCACATTGTTGTTGATGATGTTTTCATTGAATTTAATTGACTCTCTGTTCGGTTTAAACTTCCCAAATGGTTGTTGACTACTATCACCCTTATCACTCGGAGCCATAGGATTTGCTTGTTCCATTTGACTCACAGTCAGTTGATAATTGTGAAGAGTTGCGCACAACTGTTGGAAAGAAGTAAACTCAGAAAATAGGAGTTTTTCTCTAATATCTTTTTGTAAATTAGAAATAAAGATTCTTTGAATATCATTGTCGGGCACTGGAAAAGAAATTTGAGCATACAAATGCTTATATCTACCAATGAAATCAGTCACTTTTTCTTTAACACCTTGTTTACAATGCGTTAAATCAATCAAAGTAACTTTAGGACTTATATTGTTTTGAAATTGTTGAATGAAAGCATTTGCAAGTTGTTCGAAAGAAGTAATAGAATAGGAAGGCAATGAGCAATACCATTGCAGGGCTTTATCTCTTAATGTTCTAGTAAACAGTTTTGCAAGCAACCTTTGGTCATAAGCAAAATCGGTACATATTGTTTGAAAGGTCTTAACATGTGTTAGAGGATCACCCTTACCATTATAAAGCTCCAAATGCGGAATTTCAACATGTTTAGGGGGGATAGCTCGAACAATGTCAAGAGAAAGTGGGCTCGCAACATCAAATGTGGGCACACTAAACTTTGATTGATTCATAGAGGCAATTTGTTGCTGTAAAGAAGAGACAGTTTGTGCAAGATTGTTAATGGTCGCTTCAGTCGAAGAGTTCATATTAGATGTGTTAGATTGTGATGGAGGTGTTATGTTATTGAAAGAAGGTAGAGAGTAAGGTGGTGGGACACTATGATAGTTAGTCATAGGAGATGATTGGACAGGAGGAACACTACAAGGAGGAATGGAATGGTTAAATGAATTGCCCCCTTGCGTCGTGTTTATTGGTGGAGATATAAGAGGAACACTCACTGAAGGAATGAATGAAGAAGTTGGATTGAATGAAGGAAGAGGGTTGATTGAAGAAGAGGGATTGCCCCCATGACTGGTGATCATAGGCGGAATGTCTTGTATTGAAGTAGTCATTATGTTTGATGTAAAAGTAGGTATACTAGCAATAGGAGTCGTCAAAGGAATAGAATGATTGTCTTGAGTAGGAGGTTGTGTATAACCTAAGGTTTCAGCACAACTCTTCATAGGCATCACATTTGAATCCACAATGTGTGCAATACCATGCAAAATATCAATTCCATTCTTATCACTTTGAAGCATACGTTTTAGACCCTCAATTAAAGGAAGAGCTTGACTATAAGGGTATTCTTGAGACATCCATTGTCGAAAATCATCAAATTGGATATCCAATTTTGAAAGTTGTTCTACGAAAACCTCATGGAGAGCTTCTTCATCATTAAGAGGATTAGAGGAATTACCCATGTCCTCGTTAAAAAGACCATTCAAATTAGGTTCCATCTCCTCAGTAATTAAACCTTGGAAGGACTTAATTCTAAGGCTTCGTCTAACGGGAATAGTGTAAGTAGGGCTTATTGTTGTAAAACTCATGCACTAAAGAGAGAGAGAAGATTTTGAATTTTAGAGGTAGAAAATTTCAGTAAAACCAGCCAATCTTCTAGATTTAAGTTGTTAAATACAATCAGGACAATCTCCCAAAATTTTGGAAAAAATGTCCGGGACCGTGGCGCTCGGGGTGCACACGGTCCTCGCAACTTTTTTCGAAATTTGCAGGGATGAAAGTTATGATGATTTTACAGCTAACCTGAAAAAATTGAGTGATTTTACGATCTGTAGATAGGCCAAATTAAAGTTGCAATCTCAAAATTGAACCCTACCAAGATTGTCAAAAAATGCAAAATTTGAATTTTGAAAAAGAGAGGGAACCTGAAATTTTGAATTTTATGATTTTAGAGGGAATACCAAGAGCAATGCAAGTTTTGAAATTTGAAAGTTGACTCAATTTCATGCAAAATTCAATTTTGAAAGCGGAAATCAAAGTTGTTGTAATTAAGCACTTAATTTCAAAAGTCACAAATTGCAAAAATTTGGATAAATCACTGAAATTTCGAATGAATGATAACACACTTTTCAAATTTAGGACTGTAAGAAACACAATTTTGAAACAAATTTCAATTTCAACAATTTTTGAATGATTAGAAGCCTCAATCCAAGCAATCGCTAGACCAACTTTGACTGTAATTTTGAAGGTGTTAAAATTGATAAAATCAGCCAAAATTCTAGATTTTAGCAGAAAAATACAGTAAGATCTAGCTCCCAAAATTTCGAAAAAAATGTTGGGGACGATGGCGCTCGGGGTGCACACAGTCCTCGCAACTTTTTTCCAAATTTTCAGGGATGAAAGATATTGTGATTTTATTGCGGAATCCAAAGTTACAGCCAATTTGGAGATGTTTTGATCAGTGAAATTGTTGGACGAAGGTTGAATCAAGAGGGTTTCAAAAATTAGGGTTTTGACACTTAACCACTTAATTTTCAAAATTAACGCACAAATATGAATTGATAATTTGTAATAGAAGGGCAGATCTGAAACAAGCATTAACAATTAAACATTTCACAAGTTTAATTACTTAAAAAGAAAATTTAGGGTTTTTATGCAATTAACCTCTAAAATTTTGCAAAAGATCAAACATGGAAATGTAATCAAGGAATCCAATTTTCAGATCTAACTATGAATAATCAGAAAGGATGTTCACGTCGGGTTCACCAAAATGTAAAGTGGAAAAATCGAACCCTGGTCGTTCTCCCCTCCCCAACTCCAAGGAGAGAGAAGGGAGAGTCACTAGGGTTGATGGTTTTCACTTAGGAGGGACTTTACATTCAAAAGAGGGGTTGAAATCCACAAGATCCAATCCCACGCAATGCAAGATTGGATTCTATATGAGTTTCAAGGGTTGTGATAGCAAGGATACCCTCTTTTGTAAAGAATGTAGATAGAAAGATTGAACTAGGAATGCATGTAGAAGCAAGAAAGATTTACTTATAAATAGAGATAGGGATATGATATGAAGCTGCGGACCTGGAATTAGCAGTAAAATGTCGAGACGACGCTGTCCTGCAAATTTGAGCAAAAGTTGACGGGACGATGGCGCCCGGCGTGCACACGGTCCTCCAAAAAATCCGCGAAACGAAGGTGGATCTGTTCGTCTCTGCACAAGGATTCCAGATCTTCAATTACAGTCGCGTACCTGGAACCTTGTTGTAAGAATGTTTGTATTCTTACATGCAAAGGTGTAATGTATGTAGTATGTAATGTGTTGTAAGTGATCTCCTCTTCAATGGTTGAATCCTTGTCTTGAATGCAACACTAAGCCTTGAATGGAGACTTAGAATGATCAATTGCTTGAAGGAATGCTTGAATGTTTGAATATCGTTTCCACCTTGCTCACATATGTCCTCCTCCCTTTTTAAGAGAGGAAATGTAGTTTATATACTTGTCAATTAGGGTTAAAAGACTGATTTTTCCCGACCTTAGGCCGACCAGGAAATGTTATTTTCCAATTTGCAAACATAAAGACCCGAGACCCAAAAGAGACCGGGCCCAAAAATAGGGCCAGGGACCAGGGCGCTGGGCGCCATGGTTCTGGGGGACCAGGGAGTTGGGCGCCCTAGTCCTGAAGGACCAGGGCGCTGGGCGCCATGGTCCCACCTCCCGGGACAGCAGGGTGCAAGGAGGATCAGGCCAAGGTGCTGAGAAATGCAGTTTTTGATGTCATGAACAAGTTTCGGGGTCTCCATTCAGGTTCCGTGTTGCATCGCCATCGTGAAGACCCAAATGCAGTCGAAATTGCAAGTGTCACAATTTTAGGACGCTACAGTATGTATATGCATATATATGTATATATATATATATACATACATATGTGTGTGTGTGTGTGTATATATATATATATGAAGTTCTACAGTGCTGATTTTACCTTCAGCTAACACAGAGATGCAATTCTCAACAAACAGTGAAACAATTTTAACAATCATGGTTCAACAATCAGAGATTTCATCTATTTGCCATAAATTTCATATTCAATAGAGAAATATATATACATATTTTCCAATCATTTATTTCTAATTCAACAGAGAAAGACATTTCTTCTACATAAATATAATTTTTACAGAGATTTCATATTTAAACAACAATTTTGTCTATCATTCCTGCATAAAGAAAACTGAGACGTTTTAGCCTACCTTAGGATTCGATTCCCTGAATCTAAATGATCAAATAACCTGAAGTATGATATCGATTCTCCCTTTCTTCTCTTTTCTGGTCTTTTTCCCCAATTTGCTGAGTGATTTTAGAGTATTCTACTTATCTTTTTCTATTGTGTATGAAATAATGACCATAATTTTTCCTATATGCTACTAGGCGTAGTTTTTATCCTGACTTCATGTTTCCAATTCTATGTTTACTAACTGTTAACTATGGTTTTGATTCTGTTATATGCCCTAGGATAGGCATGTCGCCCTCCTTATCAGGCTCCATAATCACTAAAAACAGTGTTGGAGGCTCATAGCGCCAGGTAAGTATGCCTTCGGTTAGAAAGGTCACTCTTTTCAAAGTGATAACAAGAGTCTTAACGACCCACTTGCCATAGTTTCAATTCAACTTCTAGTTCAATTATAACAATCCCTATCGACTATGCTACACATTCACCATTTGGTGATACCGATGCATAATATTAATATGCAATGTTGATTTCCTAATATTGACTCTTTCAGCTTTTAAATAATTCAAAGTTTTCAATGCATGCAATATGCATCATGCAGTTCAATACATATGCATTTATATCCATCTATCTATTTATCTATCTATCTATCTACCTATATGTATATATATACATATATGTGTGTGTGTGCATATATGTATCTATATATATGTATCTATATATGTATATATGTATATAGATATATGTATATGTATATATGTATATATGTATCTATATATATATATATGTACATATATATATATATGTATATGTATATATGTATATGTATACATATACATACACACATACACACACACACACACATATATATATAGATACATATATACATATACATATACATACATATATACATATACACATATACATATACACATACACATACACATATACATATATCTATATATATATGTATATGTGTATATGTTTATATGTATATGTATATATGTATGTATATACATATATATATATACATATACACATACATGCATATATATATATATACACATGCATACATACATACATACATACATATATATATATATATATATATATATATATATATATATATATATATATATATATATATATATATATATATATATATATATATATATATATATTTAAAACAATGACATCAAATTTAACTCTTCATGTAAAATTACATCCTTCGTATAAAATAATCATTCATTTATGCAAGATGCCTTCGATGCAACTATTGTGATGTGTGAGATTCCATCTCCATACTGAATTCGAAAAGGTAAAACAACTCTACCTAAACCAAGTTCTTGCCTTCATACACGTTCACCTGTTCCTGCATTCATTTGCACTCGATTGTTCATTAGCAATGACAATCCCAAATTTTTCACAATAAAACAATTTAAACCATTCATTTGCATTTAAATTTCCATTTCCATTCAATTTCATTTCATTATCCATTTAGTTAAATTTCAATTTCATTTCTATTTCCATTTCATCAATAAAACATAAAATATAAATATTTTTTCTAATTTAATAATTGCAATTAAATATAGATAAAAACTGTACATGACATTCCATTCCTTGTAAATTATATTATGGTGATACATAGTATTATAATTTAACTATTGATGAATTTTAATATTGGAAATTTTTGAATTACCTTATCCATATTTTTACATGAATAGCTCTTGAAGAAAAATGCAAATTGCTTTAATCGAAAATAACCTTTTATTCTAATCAACATAGACTTAACCAAACTTCAAGCTAAACATATGTTGCTAGTGTTGTATTCGTAACCTTAAACTTATAAAATCCATTGTTGGCCATTTGGTGGAATTGATTATGTGTTGCATTGATGTTTTCTCATTGATGTCAATAGTAGCTGTTTGGATGCTTTACCGAAACCCTTCTGGTCCCAGTAGGCTAAGTGGTTTTTGGTTAACTTGGATCCTGTATGATCCGACAGGCTCCAGTATAGTCTGGTGATGGAATTGGCTTGTTCATGATAATTATACTCATATTTGGTTGGTTTTGGTCCGGTGATTGGATGCTATCCTGCTTGCTTAGAAGATTGGTTTCTGGTTCCAGCGAGGGTTTCACCAGCAGAGCTTTTGATAGAGATCTTTGATGAATTGCATAAATGGTGTTGGTGCAGCTTTTGATGGAGCTTCAGGATGTTGTTGGTGATCATGTTCGAGACTTGGCGGTTGGAGATCATTGCTGAAGCATGTGGACCTATACTTGGTCTCGGTTGATCTAGGTTATGGTCTAAATTTAATGTAACGTGTGGATAGGACCTATTGATATATTTTCGAGATGTCTTATGTGTTGAAATTATTTTTTTGGTCTAAGGCCGACATGGTTTGTAATTATGTAATCGGTTTATTATCTGGTGGCCGACCTGATTGTTTATGGTCAAGGGTTTATATATATAGATGTAAGATCTCATTGTAGATCATCATGGTTAATGTAAGAGGTCATGGTCAAGGAATGTAATGTGCAAATAATGTAATATCATTTAGGAAGAGGAGTTGGTCGATCATTTTAGATCGAATTGGGTTTATGTAAGAGGATTTAGTCCTCCAGTATTGAGCTTAACCAGAACTATACTCAGGCATAGGAGATGCTATCTTTTGCAGTTCAACACTTCTTTGGATTGTAGTCTAGATTTATATGTAGTCAATGAGGCTCCTTTTGTGATGAGTAATGCGCTCTAGGCTATTGGCCTTCCTACAAGTGTAGGCCCCATCATTGTAATTCACATACTTACTGCAGAAGTATTATTTGACTGTGGGTAGGCTTCCCTCCATGGTTTTTTCCTTTACCGTGTTTTACACGTATAAATCTTGGAGTTATGTGGATGGATTTTATTATGTGATTATTGTTCATGCTTAATTGATTAACTGCTATTCTGGTATTATTGTTTTGGGTTCTGGTATTAAAGTTTTAATTGTTGAATGTTCCTGTAATCTGTGACAACTGATTCACCCCCCCCCCTCTCAGTTGTCTTCCGATTATCTGAACTATCTAACAATTAGTATCAAAGCTTTGGTCCTCTCTACAGAAAGCTTAACCACTTGAGGAAAATCCTATGGTGAGTAACAGTTCAAGTTCATCCAGTTCTTCTGGAGCTATCTTTCAAAGGGATATTCTGAGGCTTGATGGAACAAATTATATAGTATGGAAGATTCAGATGGAGACTCATCTGAGATGTCTTGGCAAGGAGATTTGGGAGATCACACAGAATGGTGTCACACCCTATAATCTGGGATCTGGCAATCCTCCTCCGGAAAACTTGGACAAGGAGCTTGAGAATGATTGTAGAGCAATAGAAGCCCTCTTGTGCACACTTTTTGATCAACAAATAATGGGATTAACTGACAAATCATTTGGAAAGGCTATATGGGATAAGTTGGAGACCTTTAATGAAGGTGACCCTACAGTGAAGATTGCTAAACTTGAAGGTTACCGGGTGAGATATGAAAACCTGAAGATGGAAGAAGATGAAAGGATTACTGCATTCATGGAAAGGGTAAATGAGATTGTTATGGGAATTCAATGTTGTGGTGGATCTCTGAGCGAAGATGAAATTGTTTCTAAAGTCCTGAGAGCCCTACCATCGGCTTACAAAATGAAGGCTACTGATATTAATGTGTTGAGAACAATGGCTAATACATCTGTCAACATAGATACTTTGCTTGGGAAACTATCTTCTTTTGAGCTTGAAGAATTTGGACCTTCTGGAGCTATGAAGACTAAACCTGCTTTTCATGCATCTAAATCTACAATTGGTAGGAAAGACTGAAAGCTTTATATGCAAAGGATTTAGAAGATATGAAGATAGAAGATGATGAATTTGAGAAAATTGAAGCACTATTTGCTAGAAGAGTACCGAAAGGACCGGTAGGAAGTAAGTATGAAGGAAAAACACCTTTTAAATGTTTTGCATGTAATAAGATTGGTCATTTTGCATCTAGATGTCTTGAAAGGAATTCAATATTTGAAGAAAGAGTTAAAAGATCATTTAAGCCTAACCTTGGATATCAAAACAAATATAAGTACAAGAAAAATAGAGACAAATCATGCTACATAGCGAATGAGGAAGGCATTATTGATTCAGATGATGAACCGGCAGAAGACTCTGCTAGTGAAACTAGCAATGGGAAGGAATGGGTATTCCTGGCTATCAAGGAAGATGATCTGACATTGGAAGAGAATGTACCTAAAGAGAAGGCACTTGCTACTAAAATGGAAGACAAGGATGAATGGGTGATTGACAGTGGTTGTTCACATCATATGATTGGAGATGAAGGGAAGTTTCTGTCTTTGCAAGAATTTGATGGTGGTCTAGTTAGATTTGGAGATGACAAGGAATGTATGATTAAAGGAAAAGGAACTATATAATTGGATAGTAAGAACAATATTGACAATGTTTATTATGTTGAAGGTTTGAAGAATAATATTTTGAGTGTAGGACAATTGGTAGATAAGGGATTTCAACTACAGTTCAAGGATGGAAAATGCAAAATCATTGACAGATTTGGCTTGGAGATTGTAACCGATACACATACAAAAGGTAATATATTTCATTTGAACTTCGGTGAGAAGACATGTTTGATTACACCGATTGATGAGAGTTGGTTATGGCATAAAAGGCCATGTCATGTGAATTTTGATTGCATTGTGAAGATCAATTCAACTAAGGCAATTAGGGATATACCTAATATTATGAAGCCTTATAATCCGGTATGTAAAGAATGTCAAATGGGTAAACAAACCAGAACCTATTTTAGGAGTATACAAGATAAATCAAATGATGTTCTTGATCTTATTCATACTGATTTGTGTGGACCTGCTAGAGTTAAAAAATTTCATGGTGATAGATATTTTATGCTAATCATTGATGATTATTCTAGAATGATGTGGGTTACTTTTTTGAGAGAAAAATCTGAAGCAATTGAAAAGTTTAAAATTTTTAAGGCTAAAGTGGAAACTGAGATAGGATTGAAGATTAAATGTTTGAGATCAGATCATGGTGGAGAATTCAAATCCGATGAGTTTACTAACTTTTATAACAAGCATGGTATGAGAAGACAATTTTCTGCTCCCCGGACACCTCAACAGAATGGAGTTGTGGAAAGGAAGAACAAAACTATCTTGGATGCTGCTAGAACAATGATGATGGAAGCTAGTCTACCTCATATCTACTAGAGAGAAGTAGTGAGAACAACAATTAATACATTCAACAGAGTACATATCAAAGGAGAAACTGATAAGACACCTTATGAATTATGGTTTGACAATACACCTACAGTTAAGTATTTCAAAAATTTTGGTAGTAAATGCTATATCAGGAGAGATGATACTATTGGGAAATTTGATCCTAGATGTGATGAAGGCATATTTCTTGGTTATTCTAATGAAAGCAAAGCACATAGATGTTATAACAAGAGATTGTAGAGAATTGTGGAGAGTGCTAATGTCAAAGTAGATGAGCTGAACATAAGTTAAATCAGAGTTTATGAGAAGGAACTGACAGTGGAAATGATTATATCTGAACCAGTAGCACCTTTACCGGAACAGAGAGTTGAACCAGTTACTTTGAAAACATCAGAGAATTCTATAGTGACTGAAGAACAAGGAAGAGGAACAGAGAGTCAGAAGACTCCTAGGTATGTGAGATTGAATCATTCTGAAGATCAAATCATTGGGGATAAGAGCGATGGAGTGATGACAAGAAGAAGATTGACAACTAATGAGGTATGCATAATTTCACAAATTGAACCAGTATCAATAATTGAAGCATGTAAAGATGAACATTGATTGAAAGCTATGTAAGAATAATTAGATCAAATTGAATAAAATAACACATGGACTTTGGTTCCCCGACCTAAAAATAAAAATGTTATTGGAACTAAATGGGTTTTTAGGAATAAATTGAATGAGGATGGTCAAGTTATAAGGAATAAGGCTAGATTGGTTTGTAAAGGATATTCTCAGAAGGAAGGAATTGATTATGGAGAGACTTTTGAACTTGTAGCTAGAATTGAAGCTGTAAGATTATTTCTTGCCTATGTTTCTTATAAAAACTACAAAGTTTATCAGATGGATGTCAAATGTGCATTTTTGAATGGGGATCTTGATGAGGATGTTTATATTGAGCAACTTGATGGTTTTTCACTATCAGATATAGATATGGTTTGCAGGTTAAGGAAAGCTTTATATGGATTGAAACAAGCACCTAGAGCTTGGTATGCAAGGTTGGATAAATATCTTTTGAAGCTTGGTTTTACTAAGGGCAGTGCTGATAGTGATTTATATTATAAAATCACTGATGATGAAATACTGATTGTTGAATTATTTGTTGATGAAATTATCTTTGGAGGTGAAGATAAGTTATGCATAGATTTTTCTAAGAATATGGAGAAATAATTTGAGATGTCTATGATTGGTGAGATGAAATTTTTCTTAGGTTTACAGATTACTCATACTGACAAAGGTATTTTTATCTATCAAACTAAGTATGCTAAGGAATTGTTGAAGAAATTTGGTATGGGAGATTCTAAACCGATACGTACTCCTATGGTTACAAGTGAGAAATTGACAAGAAAAGATGTTTCTGCATAGGTGAATCCTACAAGATACAAATCTATGATTGAAGGTCTGCTCTATTTGACTCAGACTAGGCCTGACATTATGAATGTTGTTTGTACTATTTAAATATTTCAAAGTGATCCTAGAGATAATCATGAGATGGCAGTGAAAAGGATTTTTAGATACTTGCAAGGTACATCAGAATATGGCTTGAGGTACTCTAAGGATGATAACTTTACCTTATCTGCATATACAAATGTTGATTGGGCTAGAGATGCTGATGATCAAAAAAGTACTTCCGATGGACTTTCCTTCTTGGAAAGAAGTTGGTTTCATGGACCAACAAGAAATAGTCATGTACTTCTCTATCTATTGTTGAAGCTAAGTATGTTGCTGCTGCTACTAACTGTACACAAGTTTTATGGATGAAGCAAATGTTGAAAGATATAAAGGTGGATTGTGATGCACCATTAGTTATTCACTGTGATAACTCTGTTGCTATTGATGTATCAAAGAATCCGGTATTTCATTCTAAGACAAAGCACATATCTATCAAGTATAACTTTTTGAAGGAGAAGGTGGAAGCAAATGAAGTTAGACTGGTTTATGTGAACACTAAAGAATAGATTGCAGATATTTTCACTAAACCTTTATCCAAGGAATCATTTGAGTACCTGAGAGACAAATTGGGAGTTTCTGCCCCTCTGATAGAGATTTGATTGATGCGGTTTGGCATTGGTCCGACATGCATTATCAAAGATACTATTCATTCTGACACTAATGTGGGATGCTACTGCTCAAGGGGAGTAGTCAGCTTTGAGATTCAAAGACTTATGTTTTTTCTTTGATATTTCTGTCAGATTTTTGGCATTGATGTCAAAGGGGGAGAGATATTGATGTGAAAAAGATAAAGAAAGAAAAAGAAAAAGTCGAAGGGGGGAGAGATATGAAAATTAAAAGGGAGAGTTACTCAGAGCTATATACGGGTGATTGTTGGATGTCTTCCATAGGGGGAGAATTTTTTGGCATTTCTTGGTACTTAGATGTTTTTCACATCTAGTGTTGCCATCAATGCCAAAGGGGGATATTGTTGGCCATTTGGTGGAATTGATTATGTGCTGCATTGATGTTTTTCCATTGATGTCAACACTAGCTATTTGGATGCTTTACTAACACCATTCTGGTCCCATTAGGTTAAGTGGTTTTCTGGTTAACTTGGATCTAGTATGATCGGGCAGGCTCTGGTATAGTCTGGTGATGGAATTGGCTTGTTCATAATACTTATACTCATATTTGGTCAGTTGGTTTTGGTCTGGTGACTGGATGCTATCTTGCTTGCTTAGAAGATTGGTTTCTAGTTCCGGCAAGGGTTTCACCGGCAGAGATTTTGATGGAGATCTTTGATGAATTGCATAAATAGTGTTGGTACAGTTTCTGATGGAGTTTCAGGATGCTATTGGTGATCATGTTCGAGACTTGGCGATTGGAGATCATTGTTGAAACATGTGGACCTATACTTGGTCCTAGTTGATCTAGGTTATGGACCAACTTTAATGTAACGTGTGGATAGGACCTATTGATGTATTTTCGGGATGTCTTATGTGTTGATATTATTTGTTTGGTCTAAGGCCGACATGGTTTGTAATTATGTAATCAGTTTATTATCTGGTGGATATAGATGTAAGATCTCATTGTAGATCATCATGGTTAATGTAAGAGGTCATGGTCAAGGAATGTAATGTGCGAATAATATAATATCATTCATGCAGAGGAGTTGGTCGATCATTGGAAATCGAATTGGGTTTATGTAAGAGGATTTAGTCCTCCGATATTGAGCTTAACTAGAACTATACTTAGGCATAGGAGATGCTATCTTTTGCAGTTCAACACTTCTCCAGATTGTAGTCTGGATTTATATGTAGTCAGTGAGGCTCCTTTTGTGATGAGCAGTGCGCTCTAGGCCATTGGCCTTCCTGCAAGTGCAGGCCCCATCATTGTAATTCACATACTTATTGCAGAAGTATTATCTGACTGTGGGTAGGCTTCCCACCATGGTTTTTCCCTTTACCGAGTTTTCCACATACAAATCTTGGTGTTATGTGGATAGCTTTTATTCTGTGATTATTGTTCATGCTTAATTGATCAACTGCTATTCCGGTATTATTGTTTTGGGTTCCAGTATTAAAGTTTTGATTGTTGAATGTTCCTGTAATCTGTGACAACTGATTCACCCCCCCTCTTAGTTGTCTTCCGGTTATCTAAACTGTCTAACATCCATGAGAACCTTCTTGTAACAATCTTTATTCACAATCTGTATAAGTTCCTATCTAATGAATGGAACAATGCCATTGATGTCACTGGGGTGCAAAAGGTGCCCCTGTAGTTTGTTTTGTGTTTTCTGCTGCTATTTTTGATTTTCTAAGACTTGGTCTCTTTTTGTTGTTAGTTGTTGTTAATGTTGTTACAGTGATGTTTTTGCATTGTGGTCTCGTTAATAGTTCTGCTATGTAAAGGGTTAGTGCCCTAGTTCTCACTGCTTTTTTAATCAAAAACAATCTTTATTCACATACATTATAATATACTAATTGTGTGAGTGAAAATGTGTGCAAATAAAATGATTGAAGTGTAAACCTAACAATCTAAGAAAACACAAAATCCATTCAAACACTCAAGATAAGGACGATATATAAGTGAAATTGGAATGATACACTAAAATAAAACAATGCAAATTGCAAACCAAAATCAGCTTCAATTTGATAGTCCTTCGATTTGATGTGTGCTCACGATGTTGCGGATGCTTGGTTTTGCTCCATGATTGTCAATGCAAGATGTTTATTGTGCTAAAATGTGATGCAAACGCTATGCTAAAATGGTGTGATTATGCAAAAGATGAGTGAATAATTCAGCATCACAATGGTATGAATGAAAAAGAGTGCATAGTTTGTGCAAAAAAGGGAAGGATTAAATATGCAAGGATGGGAGGAGAGGAAGCTTGAAAATGCCAAGTGGAATGAGATTCTACACTTGTCCTCAAGCAAAAAAGGACAAGTGGAAGGTAAGCCACTTGTCCATTTAGGAGCGAGACACCCAAAAATGGAGATTCTTTTCCCAAAATTTGGAAATTAGAATTGTGCACACATGTGAGAGGGGAGGTTAGAAGGGATAAGGTTAGTTAAAACACAAGGTTAGTTAGTGGGTTAGGTCTAGAGGATAGATTAGATAGGAGGTTAAGGTTAGGAGGCACATGAGGAAATGGAATTGATTAATTTATTAATTTCATAATGCAAAAAAAGGAAGAAAAGGACAAGAAATGAATTAAATAACCAAATTATGCAATTTGATTTATTTAATAGAAGGGATTAATCAATTAAATGATTTATGGTTGTCAAATAATTAATTAAAAGGGGAATATAGCATAATTAATAAAATTAATTATCTGGAAGGAGGGAAAACTAATTAATTAAATAATGCATAATTATTTAATTTAAAAGAATTTAGGATAGTTATTTTTCAATTAATTTGATTAATCAAATTTAGATGTGTACATTTTGCCCCTCTTTGCAGTGGCGCTAAAATAGCGTCAATGCAAAGACAATAAGACACCAATGAATTGATAATAGGGAGTGAGAAAATGACCAAGGCAGATGGAGGAATAGTTAGTGATGCTCCCTTGAGAGGGTGCACCAAAAAAAATGGGTCGAGGCGACATCTCAAAAGAAACTATGCCCCAACTGGAAAGAGGAAGGAGAGTAGAAAAAGACATGGAATGGAAAAAATGACACTCAAAAAGGAGGTTGCAGGTAGAAGTTATGCTCAAAAAGATCCAGGAGTGCTCGGTTGATTAGAATTAGGATTTTGGGCATTTTATACTAGCAAATTTGGGAAAATTAGGGCTCATTTGCGTGTGGTGTGATAGAGAATCGAGAGATTTGGAGAATTTTTATTGAGTTTATATTGCATTCTAGAGTGTTTATTTGCGTGAGTGAGATGACTGGCCATGGAAAACCGAGGAATTGGTTGGATGTGATGACGAGCATCCACTAACATCGGGTTCCAGACCGAGCGATATGCCTCGAAAAACCTTGCTGTTTCTTTTAATTTTTGTCTTGTTTTTTAGCATTTATTAGGTAGAAAACAACATTCCCACCAGATTGTGTTTGGCAGGTTTGCCATTGGGTTCAGTGGGAATGTGTTTCTACTGCCTGTGGGATTGCATAGGCTAGGGGTAAATAGGATTGGGTTTAGGTTCACATTCTCGGTATGGCATGTTTTCTCATGGGGAAAAGGGGAATAGCGGGAACACAATATCGCATTGGTAGGATTGCGTAAATAATAGCGAGAATGCATTCTCATGATTAAAGGTCCAATAGGAATGCAAACCCGTCGGATTGGAGGAAGGACGAACTAGCTATTATAGGAACAACAATGGGTTTGAGGGAAATAAAAGGCTAGGATGCCCACTAGAGGGCAAAGGGGATATGATTTGAAGAAAAAGAGACTGATTAAGTTGATGAGTTGTCTTGTGATTGTGTGACAGTGGAGCATGGATATGCTAGTTAGCTAGGAGAGATGCTCGGTAGTTCTGAGGATTGGAGAGTAGTTTGACATAATTGAGTGGATGAGGATTGACACTATCGGGCTTGGATATGTGGCTCAGATGCCCCATGTGAGAGTGCATATGAATGATGCTAACTACACTCATTGAGCGATGGAGGAGTGAGACAACTACTTTCTATCTACCTACATGAGAGATTACAGTGATCATTGAGGATGTGTATCAGATATACCAACTACTTATATGAGGAGTTAGAGGCATATAAAAATAGATAGATCAGGAAAAGGCAATAAAACTTCTAGTAGATGCAAATGTGCACCTGCATCATGGGCATTTATCACTATAGCAGGCTTTGACATAGACAATGATAGAGAGGCAGATATACTTCTTTGTATGTGCCCTAGTGAGCGGATACATATTACCAGATTGAAGCGGAAGATCTATAGTTTTGGGTATCATCCTGGTTGTGATAGAGACAATGGATGGAGTTCAACTAATGGCATGAGGGACCTTGGTATTAACTAAGCTATATAGAGGGATACACGCTATTGTGTATCATCTTGACCATTGTTTTGGATACATCACATTACTATAGGTGTGGGCGTGGGAGCATATTGTAGTCACATAGCTAGAAGGGTGACTAGATAGGGATGCAGAGTAGCCTATAGTTTTTTAGTTGGAGAGAGACTTTGCATTATGAAGCAATGGATGATGTTCACCATTGGAGGGTGGAACTAGACATGTTAGATTCCAATGACATCACTTGGAGGCCTTATAGGGATATGGTCAGATGGGTCAAGGATGTGAAGCACGTGCCTTATATAATTACTTTAGTGTATATTATTGGTATATGGGAGTATGTTATTCAACAGTACATGCCAGATAGGATACAAAGGTAGTCTGGGCATAGATTGGATTTACTCAAGGGACCTCACACATTTTTCTAGATGACTAGGGAGCACATGGCCAAGTTTGGGCCATCGCTAGTAGATAAGGCTAGACTAATCTTAGAGTGGACCCGATTAGTTCCAGCACCATGGGATCCACGGGCAAGGCCAACTAATGCATGGGTTACGGTGGAATATTAGAGTTGGTGGGCACAACATAGGCCACAAACAATAGGTAGAGCAAGGCTAGAGCCAATCAACATCAAGAGATGAGAGATGTGAGCATGAGGAGGCAGGGTTGGATAGTACAAGCTAGCTTGGAGGGTGAGGGATAGGGTGGTAGCAACAGTTTTGAGGACTAGGGCCATGCCAGCTATCAGGGCGATGAGGAGGAGGGTGTTGAGGAGGATGACCAGGCAGGTGGATGATGGTGAGAGGGCAGGAGAGGTACAAGAGGATGAGTTGGTTGCCACGGATATAGATTAGGGTGCACAAAAACAATCTGCAAGAGCAAGCACAGGTACATGTCCTAGTATAGATGCATATCGTCGGACAACCAACTAATGTCAAAGGCAAGAGGAGAGGGGAGAGAGATCATCCACTCCAATTGATCTAGATGGATGCATTATATCCCTATAGGAGGCCTTAGCCAGATCAGAGCAACATTATCAAATTATGGTAGCAGAGAGGGACAACCTGAGTAGGAGGGACAGATTAGTGGGAGAGTGCGACAGGTTACAGGCTAACATGGATATGTTACAATAAGAGAGGGATGTACTAGATCAGGAGAGGGACACATTAAGTGCCACCAAGGATGCTTTAGGGAATGGTAAGAGTTGGATGGACGAGCGAATCACTTGCTACCAGCGAGAGAGAGATGAGGCTCAGAGAGAGAGGGATGAGGCCAAGGTGAGCAGAGGTGGAGATGGGGGGATGATGCATGCATTGATGGATTGACAATTAGAGGAGATAATCTATAGATCCCATGAGGTAGGATGGTATAAGGTTCGATATGAGGTGGAAGTACCGAAAGATAGGAGGGAGATATATGTGGTACCCTCTAGGGCTAGGCAGGTCAACTCGACATCCACAAGTGGATCAAGCAGATAGATAGGGAGATTGAGTAGGTAGATCAACAGTAGTAAGGCCACTCACTCACAAGTGAGTGGGTCTACAGGTTTAGCCACAAGATAGGGGGACACAAAGATAGGTACCTCTGGATAGGCATAGCCCATAGAGACTAAAGGTCAGCTAGGCAGGACACATGGATAAAATTTTGTAGAGAAACTCCTAGAGATAGATACATACAAATTGATTAATTCAGATTCTTTTTTGGGTTACGGATACAGGTGCACTATCATGTTCATTTATTGATACAATGACACATTGTAACCACTATTCATTGATGTATTGATACACTGATGTACTTTATTCTTACATTCATTGATGTACATATATGTATAAAAAAGACATGAGATGGACATATATATACTTTGAGACATTTTCTTATGATAACTATATGATGGACATTTGGATGACATATCTTATATATCTGGATTTTATGTTTTATGATGCATGTATGGATGATGATGTATGATTTATGGATGTATATGATATAATGATCTAACCTATTTGTGATGCAAGATGCACTTCTTTTCTATAATTATGCGTATGATCCAATGATTATGCATGCATGATGGATATGTATGATATGAGACATGCTGACCTATCTATGGTGCAAAATGAGAGGAATATGCTATATGATTATGTTTTTGGTGTTTTCTATGCATAGTTGGGTATATGAGTAGAATGTATTAATGATTTTAATTGACTGATGTGGTGGATGCAAGATGCGATGCATATGGATGCACATGAACGATGGATATGTAGACTAACCTATTTATGATGTAGGATGCAAAATGGAAGGAGATGTGGGTACAAATCGAATGCAGATGCAGAGTTACATGTGACTATGGTGGAGCATGAATGCAGATTCTCTAGGAGTTGCTCAACCAACATACTACCCCAGGATGAAGGAAATAGAAGACAAGGACATGTGAAAACTTATGGATTAGGAAATGATGAGGGAAAAGATAATGGATGGGAGAATGCAGATGAATGCAACAAATGGAATGCATGAAATGATCATGGAGCTTAAGTGTAAAGAAGTTAAGTAGTGGAACAAATTCCTACACTAACCTTGAGAGGAGGGTAATGCAATTTTTTTTATAGATCATTACAATAGTTATAGAAACTAAACATAAATAAACATAATATCATGCATACCACAACACAATGATTTGCATGGGGAAAACCCTTTCGGGAGAAAAACCCCACACTCCAAAAGCTACCCAATATATTATTCATAAATCAATAACAAATTATAATATACTTGAAGAGAAATCTCTTCAAAATAGTACCACCAATCAGAGATTCAAAGGTAACTCAATACCTATCAGACTCTTACACACAACCTCTATCTTAGGCACCTCATATATAGGAGATACAATACATGAAACCATCAAATGATATTACAAAACCATGGGCTAAAAACACCCAATAAAATGGAGCTGACCTTATCTCCAATATAGATGCCCTATGATGTGTCAAAACACACATAAAGATGTGTTCCTCCCTTTTATAGCTCATTCATGTGTCCAATGCAATTTTATATGTCCTATTTTAGGAGTCCAAACTTTCAAAGGCCATAACTTGTGAACCGGGTGTCCGATTGATGAACCATTTGAAGCACCAGAAAGCTCATGAAGTGATATATCACATTGTAACCTTCTATGCCAATTAAACCCACTTTTTAGGGCATTTTGGATGGTCTAAAGTCATCAAAATTAAATTTAAACCTTTCATCGCACCTTCCAAAAACAAAAACTTTAATATCTTCAAAACTAGCTCTGATCTTGCGATGAAAATTTACTGGCATGCTTATCTAGCCAATCCAAAGCTTTGGGGATAATTTCACACCATTTCATGTTCAATCGAAAACCTATTATAAATAGTAACCTCATGTAAATGAGAGGTTGGGACACCATTTTTCCAGCATTAAGAACCCGCGAAAATGGGTCATTGTGTAGTGAGCACTTATTTTTATTTAGCATTGTATATGATGCACTAGGGTACAAGGAACGAAGGTGATTTCACAGCCAACACATGGGCTAACTCAAAAAACAAATACAAAAGGTTAGTCTAGCACTACACAGAGTTATAAAGAACTATGTAGGAAACGATGCTAGAAAAACCACAAGCAGAAGATATTTCCTAGTGTAACATGAGATAGTTGAGACCTCATCAGGGTACAATAAAGGACACATCAAGAAAACACATGCCAAGCATAAATAAGAAACACAAGATCACACCCTAGTTTTTCTATTCCTAGCACACCATATAATGAAGGATCGTGGAAACCAAGAGGAAATGAAACAAAGGAGCTCAAAAAGGTAAAAAAAGATCAATAAGAATCAAATCCAACATGAGTGCCTCAAATATCTTTTGCCAAAGGGGTAACTAACTGATGGGTATTTGATGCTATCTAACTAGCGAAAGGATAAATCATACACAGACTGATGATTGGATGAGAGATTGACAAGACTGGATGACAAAAGGTACTTGATATAATCACGATGACAAAGATGCTCGAGGATGATTGTTCAAGAACCAGCTGATGGGACATGATCTTGAAAACACAACTGACGTGAATGTACAATCAACACCTATATACAAGGCACACCTATACAATGGACACGACAACCATGAAGAGAACCAAGGAATATACAACACAAGAACAACACTATATATGGAAGAATAAAACTATATATAGATAGCTATGGACAAGAGAAAATTGCACAAACACTATGTCTAGGAGAAGCACAAGGTGAAGCAAATGGATGCGAATCATAAAAAGAGGGATGCGAGTAGAAAAAGGTACCACACTAGAAAAGGTGGACATGAAGAGGTTGCCTATGGGGGCAGGTAGCGAAAGAGACTATGCCAGGAAAGGTGGATACAAGTGGATATTGATGAAGGTGAGTAGTGAGAGATACCATGCTAGGCAAAGTGGATATGAGGAGCTAAGGGATAATGGAACTGTCCCTTTAAAAACAATGCTTGTTTCCAAGTTTTCACTATTTGTACACGCCCAAGGTGCCACAGGAAGTGGTTCTCACCATAAGATGAATTTATTTCTCTTTACTATTTTTGTCATTTTTTTATTCTTATTTTTGGATTTTTCAATTTTTGCAATTTTTTTTTTTGATTTTGAAACATGAGGTACACTACCACAAATTAGGCATAAAATCTCTTCAAATGAAAGATATTTAGGAGATCATTCAGGGGCTCCCTTTTTGGAGTAGATAACCGATAGGCCCCTGAACCATATTTTGTTGTTACTACATATGGACCCAACCAATAAGCTTCAAAATTTCCTTTCTTTTCTCTATCCCGTTGATTTCATGGATTTTCTTGGAGCACCATATCACCCTAATCAAATTTAGGAGGGTATATTTTCTTCTGTTATTGTCTCTTGAGCCTAGCTTTATATGTCTGTAGATGATCATATGCTTTCTAACACTATTTGTCAAGAAGATCTAGTTGAGCTAGCCTTCCCACCTGATAGTCTTCATCAGAAACAAAATATTTTAGGGATGCCCACAAGGAAGGTAACTCTATTGGCATTATGTGAACCGGTAGTATGAATACATGATGACATTTTATGTTGTCATTGATGTCAATATGTTGAAGAGTGAACCGGTATATTGAAGTTTGCAATTGGCAAGAGAACTGGTATGATTGTGAACTAGTATATGTGCTAAAGTGAGGCGGTATGATTGTGAACTGGTATATATGCTAAAGTGAAGCGGTATGATGGTGAGCTAGTATGTTGGTATGGGAACCGGTACATGAAAGCTTTGTATGACTAGCGGTTGGTAGTCTCAACTTCAGGGTTTCTGGTTGATGTGTTCCAAGCCTATGTGACTCAACCGATGACATTGTGTGATGAGTTAGCATTGTAACGAATAATAGATCATGTTGCCACGTCAACCTTGTGCGGATGAAGGATCTTGCATGAAGGAGATTGCTCCTATCTACCTCAGGAATGTGTGAAGTCTGTAAATGGTGAAAACGTGTGATGGGTTATCAGCCGCCTTGAATGCGGTGGAGAACGAACAATGGAGAATGTCTTGAGATCGGTTCAAGACTGTTGCATTTAATGCAATATGCTCAACGGTCAGGATTGAACCGTTTGAATTGCTTAATCTAAAAAGTTTAGGGTTTAGGGCTTATGCTACCGACCTATCTGTTTCCTATAAGGTTGATGTTGTGTTTCTTTCTGAGGTTGTTGGCAAATGTTGTGTGTGTATCTAAGTGCAGAGATACGCGATTCTTCCTAGACCGGATAAGAGGATTGATACCTACAGAGTATGAGTGCAGAAGGAGAAGAGGAACTAAAGCGGATCTGCATTGGCATTGAGTGTTGTTACCAGATCATTGTAATACCTATTGATCTCTAACCACCTCAACAGTTGGAAAATCCCTTAACAGGGTAGCTTTAACTAGCTTGCTGTAAATCCTTTAATAGGGTGACTCAAATTCATTGAGTTCTTGAAATCCTCTAACAAGGTAACCTCTAATAGGGTTTAACCCTTAACTGGGTATTTAGCCATCCCTTAATTGGGTGATCCCTACCAGGATCGGTTCCTAACAGAACCTGTTGTAATAAGTCTTTAACCGGACTAGGCTCCTAACAGAGTGAACTTCTAAAGAGTTCAAAAATAGCTTGTGGGTATTCATCCCCGCCATGGTTTTTCCCAGTTGGGTTTCCACGTGAAAAATTTGTGTGTCATATGTGGTGTTTTTCATGTGATAGTTTAAGTGATTTTTGTCTGAAGGTAAATCATGTTGAACTAGCTGTTATTATATTTTTGATGATAGATTACTTGTTCATGCATAAGGGTGAAATGGAAGTGTAGTATTAAGTTGAGTGGAAAGCTAAGTGATTAACCGTTTAATGCTTGTCACAGTCATTCTTAGCTTTACCGGTTGTACTCTGTTTCAAACAGGTGTTACTGTTTGCCAGTCATTTGCAATGTTTGTTGTCTAACCAGTTTTAGGAAAGTGTTTTTGACTTTACTGATTCACCCCCCCTCTAAGTACTGGTCCAGTACTAACTGTTCATCATCAATCAACAATTGGTATCAGAGAAATCTTCCAGGTCCTCTATGTTATAAGCTTAACTGCTTGGGGAAAAGATCCTATTTCTAATGATGAAGAGGGAAGGTCCAAATTTCAATAGAGATAATTTCAATATATGGAAAGACAGAATGACAATATACATCAGAAGCATAGGTGCTCAACACTGGAGCTATGTTGAGAATGCTTATGTTGCCCCTACTGGTACTCTCACCAATGACCAAAAGAGAGAGATGCAGGAGAATGGGCAAGTCATGGAAGCCCTAATTAGTATTTTATCTGACATTGAGTTTATTGATGTCCAAGATAAAGTAAATCCCAAAGAAGTATAGGATACTCTTGAAAATATCTATGGTAGAGATGAGCATGTAAAACAGGCTAAAGAAGAAAGCCTTAGGGGTAAGTTTGAAGACATGTGGATGGTTGAAGGAGAGACCATTCAACAATATGGAACAAGAATCAAAACTGTTGTTGGAGACATCAAGAGTGCAGGAGGCAAAATAGAAGACTCCACTGTTGTAAGCAAAGTCTTGAGATCCTTATTACCAGTCTATGCAATAAGGTTTGCAACAATTCAGGAGTTGAGGTCAATAGACAAGATTAAGGTATCCCTAGACTCCATCATTGCAAAGTTGACTGCTTATGAGTTAAAT
Organism: Cryptomeria japonica; assembly: GCF_030272615.1. Taxonomy (NCBI): domain Eukaryota; kingdom Viridiplantae; phylum Streptophyta; class Pinopsida; order Cupressales; family Cupressaceae; genus Cryptomeria; species Cryptomeria japonica. Next base: position 193,737,186 of record NC_081406.1, read on the forward strand.
AGTTTGATGGTTGTGTGCAGAAGACTGAATTAGCCTTTAGAGCATCAGCTGCACCATCTAGAAAAGGAAAAGAAGCAAGCACCAGTAGTGAACCAAGACAGAGCAGAGAAATGGATGATGAGGAGATTCTGATGGAATTTGAAGCTCTTCTTGCCAAGAGACTTCCTAAGGGAACCGGTAAATATAAAGGTAAACTCCCTTTGAAATTCTTTTCTTGTAACTAGATAGGACATATTGCTATAAACTATCCTAATGGTGACAACAAGGAAAAACCAAAAAGGTTCAAGAAGTTCAAAGGAGGAAACTGGAGAAACTGTTTTGTGGCAGTTGATGAAGGTGTCACTAATGAGGAATCAGAAGATGAAGAAAATGAAGATATTGTGTTTGTTGCTGTCAAGGAAGATGTGTCAGACAAGAAGGCTCTTGTCTTCTACTTTGATAATTCCAATGAGTGGATTATTGATAGTGGCTGTTCTCACCATATGACTGGTGACCGGAGCAAGTTTCTATCTTTGGAAGAGTATGATGGTGGTGTGGTTCACTTTGGTAATGATGCACCATGTATGGTCAAAGGCAGAGGGTCCATCTCTCTGAATGGAAAGAGCAGTGCTGACAATGTGTATTAGGTTGATGGTCTCAGACACAACCTTTTGAGTGTTGCCCAGCTAAATGATAGTGGACTCACTCTAGAATTCAAGAATGGAGTGTGCAGAATCAAAGGAAAGAATGGTGAATTGGTGGCCACCGGTATGCAGACCAAAGGTAACCTATTTCAGCTAAATGCAAATATCAGTACCTGTCTTATGGCTAAGTTTGATGATAGCTGGATATGGCATAGGAGACTCTGCCATGTAAACTTTGATAACATTGTGAAGGCCAGTAAGATCAAGGTAGTTAGAGGATTGCCAGTGCTAAGCAAACCGGAAAATCCTTTGCGTAGAGAATGTCAACTGGGGAAAATGTCTTCCTCAACCTTCAAAGGTAAATCTTTCACTATAGACAATTTACTTGATCTTGTGCATATTGATTTGTGTGGTCCTATGAAAACCGAGAGTGTGCAGGGAGATAGGTATTTTATGATACTTATAGATGATTGCTCAAGAATGATGTGGGTCACATTCTTGAAGGACAAGTCTGAAGCCTTTGGAAAGTTCAAAGCTTTCAGAGCACTGGTAGAAAAGGAAAGCGGTAGAAGAATCAAATGCCTTAGAACTGATCAAGGAGGGGAATTCACTTCCAGTGAATTCAACAAATATTGTGAAGAGAATGGCATCAAGAGGCAACTGTCTGCCCCCCGGACTCCTCAGCAGAATGGCTTAGCAGAGAGGAACAACCAGACTATGGTTGAAGCGGCTAGAACTATGTTAATCCAAGGAAAGGTTGCTCACATGTTTTGGAGAGAAGCGGTGAGCACTACAGTCTACACAATGAACCGGGTACTCATCAAGAAAGGAAAGGATAAGACTCCTTATGAATACAGGACCAATAAGACACCAGTGGTAAGCTACTTTAAAGTATTTGGTAGTAAATGCTATATCAAGAGGAGTGAACATCAGAGCAAGTTCGATGCAAAATGTGATGAAGGAATATTTCTAGGATATTCCACCAAAAGTAAAGCTCTCAAATGTTTCAATAATAGGACTCAGAGAATTGTTGAAAGCATCAGTATTAGGGTTGATAAAAACTCTAAGAAACCGGAGGAAACCGACAGTGAGCAAGTGAGAGATGAATCGGTAGTAACCTTCTGGGAACCGGTTGCAAATCAACCCAGCACCAGTAATAGTGCTCCTAGATTGGTAGATGCTGATGATGATGAAGAAAAGCAAGAGGAAGTTGTTAAGAACATACCCATGTATGTCAAACTCAATCATGATCCAAAGCAGATCATAGGAGACAAGGATGCAGGAATTCTTACAAGAAGAAAGATCAGAGAAAACTCATGTATGATCTCTGAATTTGAGCCTAAATCATTCAAAGAGACCAATAAAGATGAAGACTAGATCAAGGCAATGGAAGAAGAACTTGATCAGATAGAAAAGAATGGTACTTGGTCCTTGGTACCTAGACCGAAGCATAAAAATGTCATTGGAACCAAATGGGTCTTCAGAAATAAGCTAAATGAGGATGGGACAGTGGTAAGGAACAAAGCCAGACTAGTATGTAAAGGATATGCCCAAGAAGAAGGAGAAGACTATGGAGAAACCTTTGCTCCAGTAGCAAGATTGGAAGGAGTTCGTATGCTTCTTGCATATGCAACTTTTAAAGGATTCAAAGTATACCAAATGGATGTAAAATCTACATTCCTAAATGGAGTACTTGAAGAGGAGGTGTATATAGAGCAACCAGATGGGTTTTCCCTATCTGAAGACAGTGACATGGTGTGTAGGCTACATAAAGCCTTGTATGGTCTAAAGCAGGCACCTAGAGCATGGTATGAATGCCTGCACTCCCATCTTGTGAAGATTGGATTTGAGAGAACAAGTGAAGATAGTAATATCTACTTGAAATCAGAAGGAGATCAGATTCTGATTTGTGAAGTATTTGTTGATGACATAATCTTTGGTGGAGATGACAAGATGAGTCATGTGTTTGCAGATGAGATGAAGAAGGAATTTGAAATGTCACTCATAGGGGAGATTAAGTTCTTCATTGGACTACAGATTTAGCAAATGAAAGATGGAATCTTTATTACTCAGTCCAAGTATGTCAAAGAGGTTTTGAAGACCTTTGGCATGGAAGACAAGAAATTGGTTGGTACACCAATGGTGACCGGTTGTAAATTATCCAAAGAGGATGACTCAACCTTGGTTGATGAGAAGGAATACTGATCAATGATTGGTAAGTTGCATTATGTAGTGCACAACAGACCGGATATTGTACATGCAGTTGGCATTACTACAAGGTTCCAGAAAAGGCCAAGAGAATCCCACTTGGTTGCAGTCAAGTGGATTCTTAGATATCTAAAGGGAACTATTGACTATGGATTGTGGTATCCTTATAGCAATGATTTCAACTTGAAAGTATTCATAGATGTTGATTGGGCTGGTAATGTGGATGACCGGAAGAGCACAACTAGTGGTGCATTCTTTCTCAGTGGTAGACTAGTCTCACGGATGAGTAAGAAGCAGAGTTGTATCTCTCAGTCTACAGCAGAAGCGGAGTATGTTGCAGCTTTCATGAACTGCACTCAGACAATCTGGATGAAGCATGTACTAAATGGCTTCAAAGTTCATGTATTTGAACTGGTAAGCATATTTTGTGATAACATAAGTGCTATCAATATTCCCAAGAATCTGATTTTGCATTCTAGAATCAAGCACTTTGAGCTTAAGTATCATTTCTTGAGGGAAAAGGTTCAGAACAAAGAGATTGCACTAGAACATGTTTCCAGCAAGGAGCAGTTAGCAGACATATTCACCAAGCCTCTCCCAAAGGCTACATTTACCTACTTAAGAGGTGAATTAGGGGTGTTGCCCCTTCAGGAGGTGAACTAAGGTATGTGCTCCACATCAGTCAGGTATTGCATTGTCAAATCTCTTCAGGATTGATGTGTTGAAGGATGCTACTCCTCAGGGGGAGCAACATAATGGATCAGGGAAGCTTGTGCCTCCACTTTGGCATTTTTGTCAAAGGGGGAGAAGATGTGAAGCGAAGAAGATAAGATATCTGCAGAAATTGGGGAAGAAGATGTGAAGTGGAGAGATATCTTTGTATATTGCCATCAATGCCAAAGGTGGAGATTGTTGGCATTATGTGAACCGGTAGTATGAAGACATGATGACATTGTATGTTGTCATTGATGTCAATATGCTAAAGAGTGAACCGATATATTGAAGTTTGCAATTGGCAAGAGAACCGGTATGATTGTGAATCGGTATATGTGCTAAAGTGAAGCGGTATGATTGTGAACCGATATATGTGCTAAAGTGAAGCAGTATGATTGTGAACTGGTATATGTGCTAAAGTGAAGCGGTATGATGGTGAACCAGTATGTTGGTATGGGAATCGGTACATGAAAGCTTTGTATGACTAGTGGTTGGTAGTCTCAACTTCAGGGTTTCCGGTTGATGTGTTCCAAGCCTATGTGACTCAACCAATAACATTGTGTGATGAGTTAGCATTGTAATGAAGAACAGATTCTGTTTCCACGTCAGCCTTGTGTGCGTGAAGGATCTTGCATGAAGGAGATTGCTCCTATCTACCTCAAGAATGTGCGAAGTCTGTAAACGGTGAAAATGCATGATGGGTTACCAGCCACCATGAATGCGATGGAGAACGAATGATGGTGAATATCTTGAGATCAGTCCAAGACTATTGCATTTAATGTAATATGCTCAACGGTCAGGATTGAACCGTTTGAATTGCTTAATCTAAAAATTTTAGGGTTTAGGGCTTATGCTACTAACCTATCTGTTTCCTATAAGGTCGATGTTGTGTTTCTTTCTGAGGTTGTTGGCAAATGTTGTGTGTGTATCTAAGTGCAGAGATACGCGATTCTTGCCAGACCGAATAAGAGGATTGATACCTGTAGAGTGTGAGTGCAGAAGGAGAAGAGGAACTAAAGTGGATCTGCATTGGCATTGAGTGTTGTTACTAGATCATTGTAATACCTATTGATCTCTAACCACCTCAACAGTTGGAAAATCCTTTAACAGGGTAGCTTTAACCAGCTTGTTGTAAATCCTTTAACAGGGTGACTCAAATTCATTGAGTTCTTGAAATCCTCTAACAAGGTAACCTCTAACAGGGTTTAACCCTTAACCGGGTATTTAGCCATCCCTTAACTGGGTAATCCCTAGCAGGATTGGTTCCTAACAGAACCTGTTGTAATAAGTCTTTAACCGGACTAGGCTCCTAATAGAGCGGACTTCTAAAGAGTTCAAAAACAACTTGTGGGTATTCATCCCCACCATGGTTTTTCCCAGTTGGGTTTCCACGTGAAAAATTTGTGTGTCATGTGTGGTGTTTTTCTTGTGATAGTTTAAGTGATTTGTGTCTAAAGGTAAATCATGTTCAACTAGTTGTTATTATATTTTTGATGATAGATTACCTGTTCATGCATAAGGGTGAAATGGAAGTGTAGTATTAAGTTGAGTGGAAAGATAAGTGATTAACCGGTTAATGCTTGACACAGTCATTCTTAGCTTTATCGGTTGTACTCTGTTTCAGACCGGTGTTACTGTTTGCCAGCCATTTGCAGTGTTTGCTATCTAACCGGTTTTAGGAAAGTGTTTTTGACTGCACTGATTCCCCCCCCCTCTCAGTACTGGTCTGGTGCTAACTGTTCATCATTAATCAACAATCTCGACCTCAATCGGTAAGACCACCTCCGCACCATAGACAAGGGAATACCGAGTGGCTCTAGTGGGATTTTGGATGCTAGTGGGCTATGCCCAAAGGGCGGGATTGAGGTGGAGGTTTTGGTCATGACCTATTTCATTGACAACCTTTTTAAGGATACATAGAAAAGTTTTATCGGTTTCCTCTTCCTGACCATTACCTTATGGGTACTATGGGGAGGACTAATGGTGCTAGATATGAAATGTGGAACATAGATCACACATGTGTTGGTTCTTAAAAGGGGGCCCATTATCAGTAATGATGGTGGAGGGGACTCCATAGAAAAAAAGGATGTGGTATAATATGAATTTGGACACTTGGACACTAGTGGTAAGGTTGAGGGGAATATCTTCAACCCACTTGGTGAAGTATTCAGTAGCTGCAATGATAAACTTGTGTCCATCTGAGGAAGGGAGATGGATCTTACCAATGAGGTCAAGGCCCCATGTAGAAAAAGGCTATCGTGTTTTAATCAATTGTAAATCTTGTGTTGGAACATGAATCATGTCTCCCTTCCACTGATATGGCACACACTTCTTAACAAACTCACAATAATCACGTTCCATAGTGGGCCAGTAGTATCCCACTCGTAAGATCTATTTGGAGAGAACATATCAACTTGTATGAGCGCCACAAGATTTGACATACACTTCTTTGATCACAAGATTAGTTTCATTCAAACCTAAACATCTAACAAGGATATTATGGTAGCCCCTATGATATAGATTATCTCCTACAAGTGTAAATCAAGCACAACGGTGGATGGGATTTTGGTGATCGTTTCAGGATATGTTGGTTGGAAGAGTACCATCTTTAAGGTATGTATAAATGTCATGGTACTAGGGAGATTGGGGACCAATGATGTTAAAAACCATCTCCATGTATGATGTCTCAAATTATAGTTGTAGAAGCTACCCATACAAGAATTCATACTTAGGGCTATCTGACTTGATGGTGAGAAGAGAATCGATAGTGGCCATTACATCAGCCACCTTGTTTTGTGCCCAGGGGATCTGATCAAATATGATGGTTTGGATGTTTTGTTTGAGATCGTCAACCTTTATTTTATATGGCAAGATATTGTTATCCTTAGTTTGGTACTCATCATTTACTTGCTTAATAACCAATTGTGAATCCCCATAGACAAGGATATCTACAATATGCCATTGATTAACTATTTTTAGACCTATGATGAGACCCTCATATTCATCAATATTATTGGTACATGGGAAGGATAACTTGAATGAATTAGGGATGAGATCCCCTTGAGGAGTGAAAAATAAGAAACTTGCCCCCGATCCTTTCTATGTATGAGAACCATCAAAATAAAGCTTCCAGGGAGGTTGTGCTATGATTGTGCAGACATGTTCATCTGGAACTTCAGTGACCAATGGACGAGCATTGACCAAGGGTTTTTCCGCCAGTTGGTCAACAATAACCTATCCTTTTATGGCCTTTTTGTCCACATATTGAATATCAATCTCACTGAGCAACATGACCCAGTTGGCCATACAACCAGTAAGGGTTGTCTTTGATAATAGGTACTTCAAGGGATTAATATTGCAGATGAGTTTGATAGTGTGACTTAACATGTAGTTTCAAATATTTTGTGAGGAAAAAACAATAGCTAAACATACTTTTCCCATAGGTGAGTAATTGATCTCATATCCCACTAAGGTCCAACTGATATAGTAAATGGTGCATTCTTTCCCCTGAGAATCATGTTGGGCAAGGAGTACCCCCAAAGCAACTGGAGCAACTAAGATATATAGAAGCAAAGGTCATCCTAGAATCAGTGGCATTAGGACTAGAGGATGTGCTAGATATCCCTTTATCTTGTCAAATGTTTGTTGGCATTGAGCAGCCCACTTAAACTCTGTACCTTTTCTGAGAAGATGAGTAAATGACTGCATTTATTGACAAGTTGAACAATGAAGCACTTGACAGATTATAACTTTCCTTGAAGGCTACACAAATTCTATAGTGTTTTAGGAGGAGGCATATCAAGTATTGCTTTGACTTTCTTGGGGTCAACTTCTATGCCACGACTGGAAACTATAAAGCCTTGGAGTTTACCTGATGTGACTCCAAACACACTTTTTAGGATTAAGGCATAACTTGTACTTAACTAGACATTCAAATATTTGTTGAAAAATAGTTGGGTGTTCTACTCTTGTTTTTTATTTGCCTATTATGTCATCTACATAATCCTCCAGTATCTTATGAATAAAGTCATGAAAATTATTGTCATGGCGCATTGATAGGTAGCACCTACGTTCTTGAGACCAAATGGAATGACCTGATAATAGAAAGTTCCTCAAAGAGTGGTGAACAATGTTTTATATTGTTCTTCTACAATTTTTATTTGATTATACCCCCAAAAATTATTCATGAGGGAAATCATTTCATGTCTTGTCGTCAAGTCAACAAGAATGTCAATGTTGGGAAGTAGAAACTCGTCTTTGGGACAAGCTTTATTGAGGTCTTTGAAATCTATACACACTCTAATATCCCCACTAGGTTTGTAAATAGGTACCATGTTGGAGATCAATTCTGAGTAATCGATTGGTATGATGAACTTTACTTCTAGCAATTTTTTGAACTCTGCTTTGACCAATTATACAATCCAGGGATGCATCTTTCAGAGGTTTTCTTTAAAAGTTTGGCATTCAGATCACAACCAAATGTTGTACTCCAAGCTTAGGGTCGATTACAGGCATGTCTGCATAGGAACATGCGAAGTTGATAGGCCACTTGTGAAGGATCTAGGAAAAAACCTAGAACTCTTCATTAGATAGAGATTCAACCACATGAGTGATATGCGGGTTGTCTATGGTACCCAAGTTGATTTCTCTTGTCTTATCTATGAGAATTGGTGATTTTTCAGGAACTTGCATGTCAATGAGAGGAAGAGGGGAGTCCTCATCTTCTGGCACCTCAGAGACGTTTTCACTAGAGGATACACCCTTTCTTTTTACTATTTTATGGTCTATAGGTGCCCTAGAAAGGTTTTCACCAATAGACTCTTGATCTTTTGATTCTTTTTCACTTTTACGATTAAGGATCCCCTCTTCCCCAAAGTAGCCTTGAGGATCCAACTTGTATATTATATTTTGATCTGGATGATAGTGTGGTGCACACTCGGTTGCCCCCAATAATTGAAAGAGTGTTGTACTATTTTGGAATATGTCAAGATGGGCAACAGTTTGTCCCCAATTGATGAGTTTGGGAAGTGGGAGGTCAATTAGGAGAATGAATGTGTCAAAGAGGGTGGATATGCCAAAGGTCGAGGAGTTATCTATATCATTGTATGCTTGTTTGACAACCTCCTCAGGTATGTTTCCGATATTGATTGAAACATTTTCATTGTTTTCAGAAGTGCCTACCAAAGTTGAGGCTTCATGAGAGGGATGTCCAAAACCAAACCCTTGATGACAAACATTAGGAGTGGGATCAATAGGTATTCTAATTCATTGTTCCTCTTTTCCTAATCCTCTATCTTGATAATCCCATTGTTTAGTAGTCAATTTGTTGGCCATGTTGGTTCCCAAATCAGCAAGTCCCCAAACCCTAGAGATTTAGCCACTTTCTCATTGACAGGTTCAAGGCTGGATTTGGCCAACGAACGAGATTCAGTTGGGCAATTGAGATCTCATACACTTCTAGCTCTGTGAGACCAAGGCAGGTATACCTATGTAATTCTTAAATAACTCGTAGCTTCAAATACTCATGGCATAACATGTTTCAATATATATCCCAATGTGCATATGCCAAGGAAAGTGTATGAATCATCAAATTTGGCTACAATCCTAGCTTCTAAACTTTCACTTATAATTTGGGATGGATTTCTACACTAAACCTACTCCTACAAACATGAAATAAAAGAGAGTTACTTAGAGAATAAAATGATTCTGAGAACTAGATGCAGACTCCATAACCAGTGCCCTCATCAGGGCAGAGGAGTCAAGTTGCAGCTAGTAGACATTAGACCCAAATAGACCAAGTTATAACCAGATCTGTTCTTATTGTTGATGCATTACATCAATACCCCCTACTGCAACTCAATTGCAACCATTCTTACACATGCTATATACACATAACACCATTTCATTGTCTTATTTAGTAGAGTAGTTTAATCTATTCCTTGAAGAGAAGCAGAAAATTAAAAAAACACCTAAACTTGTAAGGACAAAACAAAGAATCCTTGATCATTTATTTCATAAAATAGTGCCATTGCATGCTGGAGACAGTTACAATAAGGACATTAAGCCTTGTTTTTATTTTGGTTATACACTATTTGGAATGCAAAAATAACTACAAATTGAAAATAAAACTCTAGCTTTCTCCTAACCTTTGTCTGCACATGGAAGTCCTTCCTCCAGGATTACATTCAAAATAGAGCCCCTTAGAACTCCTTCTCACTGGCCCTAAATTCCCTTTTATACAACAAGGGAGAAAAACAAGCTACATGCCAAGTGAGATACACATGTCACAATCTGATTGCATAATGATTATAGTAAGCCCTAAGGCATCTATTATTGTAGCTTGCATGCAATCACTTTGGATGCATTAAATGTGAGCAACTGCAATGGGAGCCTCTGGAGCCATGAGCCTACAAACACCCTGAGCAATCTTCTCAAGCCTCGAAGAAAATATACCTTCTTGTTGATCAACTTCCATCATAGATTTGATCTTCTGTTGTATCCTGGATTGATCTTCGAGAGTAGATTACTACATTTAGTAATTTCACTTGCCCTGTGTCCTTAAATCTTATCGACTGAAAACCCTTGATGCACTTGAGGTCATGAAATCTGATTGACTGAAGATCATGCAATCCACTTGATCCGTAAAATACTCTGCAACATGACCCCATTAATATACTCTCCATCCTCTGTCAATCAACTTTGTTTTTCATTAAATGCAACTTCCCCCTTTTGATCTCATCCTTGTGATTTGATCCAATTTGGCTACCAACTATCACCCATAGTGTGTTGACACAAGAGTCCCCTATCGGCAATGTCTCTCCTCTCAACAGGTGGAATTTGACTCAATCTCTACATGCCACGTTCTCAAAATATTCCCATCTGTCCTCTGGTCAACCTCAGTCAACCTCCCACATGAACGAATTGACTATCGGGTTGCAAGCATGGCACTCCACGTGTCACATGTTATACATAGATTTTTGATAACAACATCCCTGCAAGCTGGTGGGATAGCCTATTCTCTCTTTTCCACCTTGCCCTGCTAAGTCACCTACCTGTCACCGTAACAATCACGTGATAGAGGGGAAAGGTCTCCCACTATACCCCCCACATTGCCTCACAAGCCATCTTCCTATCACCTTTCATACCGCGGGATGGCAAGGCCCTTCATTTTCCTTCTATATTTTACCCTGCAACATGCCTTAATGTTTTATTACTACAGTGCAAGGTGGAAGGGATGCTCCTTTATCCTTCCTATGCTTCCCCCATAGGACCATCTTCATACCTATTTTACCCCCATGGGGTAAGCATTCCCCTTTCTCTTCAATACTCCCCACTATCTCGTGGGGAACCCTCGCATGAGCCCTTCCTTTCTCAGTTGTTCTGTCATCAACTGCTATGGGAAGGCGGGGATATCTATCCCCCTTTATGCTGCTTCCCCCGCACCATACCTTGCACCATTCTGGGACCTGTGCGGGGTAAGGATTTCCTAGTCCACCACTATATTCCGATGTCTCGCACCCCTCATGCGGTCACACAAACATTCAGCTGCTTGATCGAGAAGTCAATAACACGCACATTATGTGCACCTGACAGTCTCTCAGCCTTCGTTAGATCAATAAAATACGTGTTATTGACATCCCACTAGTATAAATCTCATTTTATACAACACTTTCCACTTGGTCTCCAAAAGCATCAGTATGAGAGTTTGATGAAGATTCCTTAAACTAAGCCATCATGTGATGATAGTTAGTGAGTGCGGAGCATAGGTTAGTGAAGTTATAATAACGATTAAGAGCCAGGTTTTCCCTTAGTGCTGACTCCATATTTCTGATAAAAATTCTCTATGTCATTGTCTAGTAGGGAAAAGGGGATCTTTGTAGAGCCGGATTGACATCGAGAGATAAAATCTATAATCCTCTCATTTGGTCATTGCTTGTAGTGAACAAGGTCTTCTATAGTGACCTTGCTTCCATTGTTCACTTGAAACTTTGTGTGAAAGGTGTCCATAAGTTAATCAAATGATTTGATAGAGTAATCAGGCAATGAAATGCACCATTCTACCATGGTTCCCTTAAAGGACTAAGAGAATAGCTTCAATAGTACAAAGTCCAAATCATTATAATCACTACAGACAATTATGAAATAATTGATATGAATGTTAGGATCTTCTTCTCCATTATAGTGATCAAATTTCAAAGATCCTACCCCTTAGAGGTGATGGTGTTTAAGATGCTTAGATCAAGAGGACTATGATGATAATAAGTAGGAAGTGAAGACTGATTAGCAGTAGATGCAAGAGTAGTAAGTTGTTACTTGAATTCTCCCATATTCTGCAAAATAGTATTCAACAAAAGTTTGTTAGATGGAGGAGGTAAAGGCAGAGGTAGAGCAGTAGAGCCACGATGGCTAGTACCACCACCAATACTAGTACCCATAATAAAACTAACAAAAGAACCCTATGTAGTTAAAATAGAGGTCATAGAAGTAGTAGACATACCAGTATATCTCAAGGGAGTTTGTGAAGCATTTATATTGTGTATAGTTTCACCGATAAAAAGATCGATAGTAGGTCTGGTATCCACCATGTGGACCAACGCTCTAGGTATATTGACACCAATCTATGGGCCAATGGTGTTAGATTGATCATCTTGGCTATGAGTGTGAACAAGTGGCACATGATTTTTATCAATCATAGAAATAGCCCTTAACACCTCTAAGCTCTCTTATTGGAGATAAGCATATCTTTCAGATTATGAATAACAGAGTTGGCCTGAGGGAGGGCATTTTCTCACTCAAGAAAGACCTTGAATTCCTTTAGGATCTACTCTCAAGAGTGAATCTGATCAAGCGGTACCACAAGAGCACACTCATGATCGACAGTAGGAGGAGACCCCAAGGGAGTATTTGTCAAGCTATTGTTCTAAGAATTGTTTTGTGAAATATTTGTAGAAGAGTCCCTGGTAATAATACCCTTAAGGGGATGCGAAGCAAAGGGATCATTTTATTCCATCATACCCACAAACATCAGACCTATTTAGGTAGGACTATAATGATTCAAAGGGATACTTGGCCTAGAAGTTCTTATAACAACCCTAGAGGTAGTCTGGGTTGTAAATCTCATAAACAAGCCTTACAATGCTTTGACAACTCTGAAAAGATGCAAGGAAGGAACCCAACACAAGTATTGAGATAACAATTTAAGAATTTATTAAAGTGTTTTAAAAACCAACTACATAAACACAAGACAAGGGTTCATATCAAGTTCACCAAAATTTACAGGGGAAAAAAGTGAACCACTTTAAAAGGTGCTAGATAACCTCTTCGGGACTTGCTTAATCAACCTCTCCACTTAGGATAAGCACAAAGCACAAGCTTTTTCAAGTACTATTAGATAACACCAGATGTGTCATAGAGATCTTTTGCCAACCTCTACCAACTCTCTACCTAAGGATGCATGTGTGGGTTGTGGACGACAATGCGACACATTGGCGTCTCATACAAACCAAGTAAAAATTTCCATACCAAAAAATAAAATACAACATATATGTATTTTAATGTGTTTAAATGAGATAAACGTATGACCAAAAATACAACGACTATAAATATTAAATAGAAGGATAAAGGGTAAGGCAAAGATAGTCTCACAATTAGTCTGCTACAATTAGACCCCCGTTTTGGTGTCGGGGCTATGTTTTAGATATCTACTACAATCAGACCCTTGTTTTGGTGTTTCCACCACCATGAATACCTAGGTAGATAGATAGATAAATCAATATAAAAGATACAAAGTAAAAAGAGACATTAGATATGCTACAAAGATAGATAAAATAATGAGTGTAAAATGAGAAGAGAAGAACTCCCCTTCCATAGCAAAAAACAAAGAGCTTGTTGGATGGGAAAAGAAATATGGAATCCTCCACGAAACAATGAGAGTCTCAAGCATGAAGTATAATGATGAGATCAAATAGAATGCTTCATAGATTGCTTAGAATGTTGGAAAGTGTGATTAGAGTGCTTAGAGAGTTGTTAGAAGGTTTGATAAAATTAATTTAACTTGTTAGAGAGCCAAAATGAAGCTAGAAAGGCATGATATGAAGCTTGGAAGAGAAATCGATATTGGTGAGTACAACAAGAGACATTAAGGACTCTACCAATTGTAGGTGTAACACTCTTTGACCACCTTCAGACTCCATATTCTTGGTACACTAGTGTGGCACGTGAGCATCTTCACAATGCACAGTTGTCCATGGGTAAAATAGTCAACATAGTTAGAAAGAGGAAAAACCAAGGGTGATGGAGCAAGCCAAGTGGACAAAAAGACAAAAAGGTGAAGAGGTTCTCCAATCAGCATAAAGCGAAGGTGCTTATATAGAGTGGAATTGTGAAGGGTGCAATTTACGACGTTATAGTCCCTAACAAAAAAATAATGTAAATATTACTTGAAACATTCTCTAATAGTGTTTATATTTAAATAATGTACCTAGATATTATAAAAAAACCATTTTTCAAGGATTTTTAACATTGACATTAGCAGCCTAGGTGGTAACAAAACTATACAACATTGATAATTATAGAGCCTTTCTTTTTTTAATGGAGTTTGAGGTTTCATAATGATTTATTGTGACACCATGAAATGTAAAAGTTACAACAATAAAACATAAAAAATAAAAAATAAATAACTTACACACAAATGAACTACAAATCATACAAATGTAATAAAAGTAAAGTCGACAACCAACTACTAATCATGCAAACTAGATGAAAGCTACAATGTACCACTATAAAGCTCATTCGTAAACTTTATATGAGATCATATTGTATGGACAAAGGGGTTTCATCCTTTGACTATTTGAATTAAAGGGTTTTTATCTTTCAATCCCTAAAATCCTGATGGTTTTTATCCTCATTATATTGCAAGAACAAAAGTGCTCAAAGTAATATTGAAAATTATTTTTGGTTTAGAATATAAAAATAATCTCATGTGTTTATTCTTTATATGATGCACACCAACATTTGATATCAGATCTTTACCAGTATAATGACTTAGATAAGTGTGAGAGTTCCAAAGGTAGTAGAAGATGTAAACATGCTATATCAATGAAGCGTGGTCTTTGGTCACCTCTAAAACTATAATGAATGTGAAATTATGCCCTTGAAATATGAACAATGTTTTTGAGTAGAATAAATCCTTTTGAAGTAACTTTGTAGCATTAAAAATAGTCATTAATAACATCCTAGGCCTGACAAGGATGTAGGTGGGAGTGAATAGTTCAAATGTAGCTGTAGAGTAACTTGCGAGTTGGTGATAGCTCATGAATATTTTTGCTATCAAGGTTCAAGGTGTAGCAGTATAAATAAAATCATGTTGTAGCAGTATAAATAAAATCATTCCTAAATTATAAAAATGGAGAGAAGTTACGACTTTTAATTTTGATGAAAAAGGATACTAGAAAGTGTTAGAATTAAGGTTCAGAGACAATTCATACCTTGCACTAATTTAAGGGTATGTTATCATCCCTAACTCAAATGAGATGTATGAAAGGAATTTATCAAGCATCAAAATTTTAGGATTCTTAAGAATAAGAACTTAGGTAAGGGGATGAGTGAAATTCTAACTTTGAAAAGATGTATGAAGGAAATAGTTGACTTAAGGGTTCAATATGACTAAGAATAGAAGGCCACCAATATAACTCTTATTGAGTCGCTAGTTATGAGTCAAGGTGATCCTTATGAGGTACCCAAGTAAGGGAAAGGCCAACACTCTAGTGCCAAAAGGAAACTCAATTCAAATGGTTAAGGTTTTAGTGAAAAACGGACTCTGAGAAGGTGAACTCTATTACTAGGGAAAAAGGTCAATGTTTTGGGGGAAATGGAACTCTAGGAATGTGATTCCTAACACTCTAGTAAAACACATTTCTTAAAAATGTGAACAATAAAGCCTCCCGCATAGAATATTTGTGACCTATGAGCCTTGTCTCCTTCAAGCTTAGATCATCAAAAGTAGGAAATGGAATTTTAGTTTATAAATATAATTTTTTTGAGAATGGGACATTGCATATTTTTTTATATTCCATGGTATTCCTATTGGTTCTAGATTGGCTGGATTGGGAATTACCAGTTTCCTTGTTTGTTCTTTTGTGACATCAAAAGCCAATCAAGCAACCTTCTAGGTTTTCTCTTGGAGGCCAAGTGGTTCAAAATTGGATTCATAAATTTTCATTTGTATTTAGGTTTGAACCTTCTTGGCAAATGTCCCTACTATGATATTGACCCAAACTTTCTGCAAAGTCTACCTAGATACAACATTTTTTAGAGTGAAAATATTATTCGTCATTTAGAAAGATAAAATTACACTCTTTTTAGAATGTAACATCGATAATAATTTTCTATTAAAACTAAATCCATGGTTTTTTGTAATGTGCAAATGTATATACAAGTGCAAGATAATAAAATTATACTTAAAGTTTCTTAAAACCCATAGGTGCTTCCTAGACACTAGAGTAATTAATGAATCTTATATAGTTGCTACAATACTTTTGACCTCTCATTTGAATAGACAACAATCTCCTAATAGGATATGTTGATGTAATATGAGTCATCATGCATGTGGGCATGATTCTCATGACCTCTAGATGAAGAATGGGATAATGATGGTGCTCTCATAGGTTGGGAACCTATCTATATAAATGACTATGATTCTACTCTTACCATTATATCAATAGATGTTATTACTTAGCAACTTCATATTTTTCTCAAGGGATATGTGGTTTATGTATCTACACTGCATAGACTATTGGATTTCCTTTCTAACCCATTTTTTCTTTTGTTTTGTAGTACATTCTAGAAACTTAATATTACTAATATTAATGTTGTAAGAATTTGTTGAAGATAAATAAGATCTAGAGCACATTGAATAACACAAAAAAGAGATGAAATATTTAATAATAATAAAATTTATTCTAATCAAGATGCAAAATACTGATCAACTAGATCATCAAAAATTACATACAATGTAGATGAGCCTGCTTATAAAGGCAAGGCCATATGGATATGTGAGCACACAATCATGATATGTGTCTCAATGAGAAACAAGGGTATGTAAGGGTGGGTAGGAGTAGGTAGGAGAAATAATTAAATATTCCACAAAAGGTGGATCACCCATCAAAGGTGGAATGTAACAACAAGATAAGACCACAAAAGGTGGAATTTCTCCTACATACATCATCCCTATGTGCACACTTCCCTAAGTGTCTCATATCCAAACTACTATGAGATGCATTATCCTAAGTGAACTTAAGTAAGGTGTAATTATATCCTATATGAACAAATAATTACACCAACACTCCCCTTAAGTGCAACTTAGGGGAATGCACTTAAGCTAACAATGCAAGATGGGTCCCGGCTACCAGGCCATGTTAGGTACCCATGTACAAATGCAAATGCATTCAAACCAATACAATGTAATCTCACACAAACGAAGAAAGAGAGAAAAACGCAATGGAAAAAAACTCCCCCCCAAAAGAGAGATGAAAACTATACAAAAGAACTCTCAAAGAAGTATGAGAAGGACAAAACCCCGTGTGAGGAAATAGTCCCCCCCATAAGAGAGAAGAAGAGAGACCAAGTAGCCCCCTCCCCCTCAAGAATATGCACCAATGGTAGAAGCTTGAAACTAAATGAATAAACTACTCCATGATCATCAAACAACGTTCCTCCCCTTAGGAAGAAACAAAACCAAATGTGTATCCATGAAGTCTCCCCAATCATGAAGGGAAGAGGTAAGAAAAAAACTCATGATGAATGAAGTCTCTGAAAACTACTCAAGTGTCCCCATGTCGATGTTGAAAGTTACCCCCTCCAAAGGTGCTGTACACATCCACGCTGCTGAAAAAGGCACTCCAAGATCTATTGGAGATGAATCTAGAACAAGATCCAAAGATTCACATGTCTCCTCTAAGGATAAAGAGATCTCCTCCAAGTGTTGTACATAAGAATCCACAATCATGTCAACCTCGAAAGAATGATCATGTAGAGAATGAACAAGAGGGCTAGAGTGTTCCCTCACAACAATCGAAGAAGGATCATCTTCATCAAAGAGAAGATGAATGTTATCAATGATGTCTCCCAAATCTGAAAGGTAGGACTCCACAAACAAACCTGCAATGTTTGTCAAGTAGTCATCCCAATGAATTGAAGCTGAAAGACAAGGTATATCCTGCTACACTGAATCACAGGAAGGAAAAAATGTTGCAATATCTACATCATCAAGAACAATAGGTGATGTGATATCAATAGGAGGAGATGAAATACAAGGCTCAAGAATGGGGCACATGTGAGAATATACCCAAGTTCAAACACCTAAAGTTCTACTCGATATCTGAATCATCACAAGAAGTGTGATCAACATATGAAGAATAAACCTCATCAATAGTGTTGTTATATGGAGCCTAATAAGACTCGGAGGTTAAATTTTCCCTACTTCTATCAGCGTGGTTTCCCCCCATATTTTTTGATGGGGGTTTAGGGGCAGCGCCCCCAAGGTGGGGTCAAGGGTTAGTGGTTTTCTATAGAGATTTTTATAGCATTTTGCAGTGGTATTGAGTTTCAAGGGATTGTTGGTTGTAATCGGTTTTGATTTACTGGATAATAATATTGGACTCTCTGTTTGGTGGATGTAGCCCGAGATTGGGTGAACCACGTTAAATATTGTCTTTTCACTATTATTATTTCTGTATTTTTCATTCCCGTATTAATATTTATCTACATATAATTGATATTTTCTGCATGCAATTCCTAACAAATAGGACCAAAATGTGAAAATGAGTACAACCAAGATACATGATCCACCACCCCAGTTTCAATGATAGCTTGACTCTCCAAGTCTCTAATGATAATTGAATCACGTGTGAACTCCACAATCTTCCTTGTTACTCCATGAGTGATTTGATAGATGGAAAGAATATTGTTTGTCAAGTGGGCTACACACAACACATCACTAAATGAGTTATCCCCAATGGCAATAGATCCTTTCCCAATCACATCCATGTATGTATGATTGCCCATCAAAATATGTGGCATGTGGCAAGGCTCAAATGAAGAGAACATAGACTGCAAAGATGCCATATGATGAGAAGCCCCTGAATCTAGAAGTCATCTCCCTGAATCATGACTTGTAGTAGCATAAAGAGCTTGTCCCTTTCATTTTGACCCAAAAGTACGATCCTTCCCTTTATCCTTTTCTTTGGAAGAATAAGTCAAAGTAGACATTCGAGAAGGCAAACTGATTTTATTCCTCTCAAGAAGATATTTCAATTCATCAATATCCTTCTTGTAACAAAGTTGTTCATCATGTCTTGACTTCTTGCAATATGTGCAAAAAAGATTATCCTTTTATGATTTCCTCTTAGTTGAGGATGTAGAATCACCTTGTTGTGGAGAGGAGGATTGTGCTCCATCTTGTTGTGGATTTGTCTTCAATGGTTGCTTTTGGTTCTTGCCTTTTCCTTGATTGCTTTGATTCCCTTTATTAGCCACCAAAGCATGTGACTTTGAAGATTTGAGAATCCCCATCTTGGTCAACTTAGATTGCTCAAGTATCAACATCTTCATGAATGCATCAAATGATGGTGGAGTGTAAGAAGCGCCTTGAGCCAATCGATGGGTGTGAAAACTAGAAAAAAAGGATGCATACTCTGATGGAAGCTTGTCCAACAAGTTCTAAACCAATTGAGCATCCTTTTTGTCAATGCCACAATCCTTAAGCTTTGCTCTTAGCTCATTTGCCTTGGTAACATAATCTTGGATTGTATCAAAGTTCTTGGGATCCAATGTTGTGAGTTCACCATCAAGATTGTATCCCTTAATCTCATCAACTTGACCATACAATTTCTCATAAATATGCCAAGCCTCTTTAACTATAGTACATTTCTCAATTTGAAAAATGAGGTCATCTGATACATACTTTCTCAAGGTTCCAAGTGCCATACAATTTTTAGTGAGCCATTCAAATTGAGCATTAGGATCAACCATAGGATCAGGTGTTGTTGTTATTGTTCCATTTATATAATGAATGAGTCTTTTTTCCATTAGCTTATTCCATGCTTTAATTTTTCATGATGCATAATTATGTGGAGTTAAAAGTACAAACAGGGGGGTGGTCACGAGACCCCCCTAAAAATGATATATTTTTTTAAATTTTTTTAAAATTTTTTTTACAATGACTTCAAAAAAACTGCGAAATTTTTACAATATAGAAATTAAAAATAATTTCGCAAAAAATCAAAAATAATTTTTTAATTTTTTTTTTGCAAATCCGTACCGTACTACCCGATTTGGGTAAAAAATTCCTCTAATGCCCAAAAAAGCACTTTCGCCAAATATAGGTGAATTTATACTTGATTTTTATGGAAATGGCCTCTCGGATGCAACAATGAGGTTGAAATCGTTGTATGATGCCCCCAAAATAAGCAACTTCTCAGATCCGAAAATGAAGCCCTCCAAAATGTCTCCCAAAGACTAATCAATCAAGATCTAGAGCACATTGAACAACCAAGATCTAGAGCACATTGAATTGCACAAAATAGAGATAAAATATTTGATAAGAATAAACAGTATTCTAATCAAGATGCAAAATATTGATCAACTGGATCATCAAAAAATACATACAATGTAGATGAGCCTTCTTATAAAGGCAAGGCCACATGGATATGTAAGCACACAATCATGACATATGTCTCAATGAGAAAGAAGGGCATGTAAGGGTAGGTAGGAGTAGGTAGGAGAAATAATAAAATATTCCACGAGGTGGATCACCCACCGAAGGTGGAATGTAACAACAAGATATAAGACCACAAAAGGTGGAATTTCTCCTACATACATCATCCCTATGGCACACTTTCCTAAGTGTCTCATATCCAAACTACTATGAGATACATTATCCTAAGTCAACTTAAGTAAGGTGTAATTATATCCTATATGAATACATAATTACACCAACAAATGGCAATATTTCATTATTTTTTTAAAAAATAGATAAGTGTGAATTTTAAATTGCAAAAGATGTAAAGTGGTTGCAAGCTATTACGGTATGCATTTAATTCAATTTCCAACTATGTTATTGCCTCAAAAAGTTGAATTTACATAGAATGTAACAATAATTAGTGGTTCTATGGTTTATAATTTTTTCTCCTCTACTATTATATTTTAAAAATTTCTACCAATAGTTATCATTTAAATTCTAAAAATAAAATTAACAAATAAACTTAAGTATGATAACATTTAACATTTCTAAGTAGTATACAACGTTAATCAAGGGTTCTATATTTATTATTTTGTAATGGAAATTTTTTCATGTCTATGTCATTTCTCATTCAGTTTTATTTTTATTTTGATTGATGTCTTGATACATGTATATAGTGACAAATGACATAATCTTGTGTAGAATTAAAATTTTCTCCCAACTTTTTATTCATTTACCCATTCATTCTTATAGTTTTACATTATCTTCCTATGTCTCTCACCTGTCTATACATCAACCTTCCTTTAGTCATTTGTCGCTTGGATTTAATTGGTACCCATACTAGGACATGTTCATGACCATAAACATGTCCTTTTCCATTTAAAATTCAGAGTCCAAATTTGACCTACTAGTCCCATTGTCATTCTACCTTGAGTAACCTAAATAAAAGTTTGACACAATTTGATGCTACGTGCTATTATTTAAAGACATTCAATGCATTCATTCTAATCATCAAGTAGGAATCAACTGTTCATCTCTTAATCAAGCATTATAGAACATCAAAGTAATCAATAATTTCAATTTGGTGAAACAAAAGAGTAAAGAATCTACATACTAAGGCATCTTGTCTATTGTCTTTACTATTGTCCAATTTCAAAAGATTCTAAAATCTTATTCATTTAATGTTCATTCTTCGCTTATTAAATTAAATACCATTATCCTCCTTATTCAATTTTTTTGATACAAATAATTATTTACCATTACATAGACTTTTTTTTATATTAAGATTGTAATGGTTTGCTGAACTGATTTGTGTTCGAGTTATTTTGTTATAATAAGATAAGCACTCTTGTTATGCTACTTTATATATCAAAAACAAGTTATCATGACATTAAAATGTTATATGCTCATAACCTAAATTAACTCGATACCCAAAGTTTATCTTCCTTTACATAATCCCTCATTATACTAATTAAAAAGCAGTATCAATAACCACATGAGCATTATCAAATAGCAAAATATTATCTTTTTAATGATGGAAAGTCTGAACCCTCACAATTAAGTGGTTTTAGAATTACTCTTCCTAAAAACCCATTACTACAAAAGAAAGGAATGTACAGGTCATCCATGGTCACAAAGAAGTTCGTGCCAGATCAGAAACTCAACTGATCAAGTCGGAGTACGTCGACCCCTGCTCTTCTCTTGCTGACGTCACTTCCAACGTGGGGAATTTATCCAAGTTGAACAAGCTGTTGCTTTCAAAATCCACGAGCAAAGAATCCCACAAAGCCAAATCCATGGGGGGATTTCATTCACTGCATATTTGGCGGCGGCTAGCTGAATGTGGCGGCGGGAAAGTGACGACGCAGACGGAATAAGAAGAATGGAAGTAGGAAAATTGAAAATACAAATACACTCAAAACATTTAAAATATCAAAAACATTGAAAAATCAAGTGAGCAATCGAAACACTTTGTAAATGGTCAACATTTTGCAAAGAATGAACAAAGACTATTGAATTGAAATAGTCGAGAGGAAACTAAATAAGTAAAATCATGCATTGAAATTTGGTAATCACTTAATAGTCTGAGAGTGAGGAGAAAGAGAAAGCGTGTTGGCGATGGATTCAGAATTTAAGAGTTATATATTGCAACGAACTCCACTAATTGTGTGTCTCAAGCACGTGTGACAGGAACTATGTTCGGCTCAGAAGCGACCTACAATCGCAAGAGGAAAAACATTTAAAATGTGTGTGTTTAAAACAACCTACTGTAAACAATAATAATTTAATCTTTAATGGTGTTGGTAGGATGCATATTAAAAGTCATATCGATAATTAATCATAATGTCAGTTTAAAAATAAATAAATAAATAATAATGTAATTATTCATTGTTCAATTGTATCCAAGCCTAAGACATTAGCAATATAAAATATTGCAATTAACATTTAAACTAGATAAAAAATTTAAAGATACAAATTATATGAAAGAAATATAAGAATGATTATTTTTTTTTCGCTCGGTAATAATATGATTTTATTAATATTCAAAAAGATATACAAAGTCTAAAGTTCAGATATCAACAAATCAAAACAACCAAAAATATCAACAGGATGCATCTCCATCCGATCCCTCTAGCTCGTAAACGACATGTTTTACATCACAAATTACAAAATTCATGTCCAAATCAAACCCCTGACCAAACAAACAACGGCCATAATAGAATTATTAAAAAACTATCAAAAAACACCATCGACAAAATTTAGGGTCGTAAAAAATTATTTAATTAGTTAAACTACTTCGTGTTTCTAAGAAGATTGTGATTAAAATAGATTTTAGATTTTAGAAATTTTAATTGTAAAATTTTAAAATATTTATTACTGTTTAGATTTCAAAAAAAAATTCGTTATTCTTGTTTTAAAATATATTTAGAATAATGAAATATTTATTACTGTTTAGATTTCAATTTTTTTTCGTTATTCTTGTTTTAAAATATATTTAGAATAATGATTAAAGCTTCTTTCAAAATATTGAATTAAAATTTTCAAGTTTAATATAAAATGAATACATTATAGATCCATGTAGATTCAACACAAAAAAATAATCATATAAAAAATAATTCAAAGAAAAGAAAATAAAATTTGAATAATTTATTTTCTCTTATTTCTTGTTTGTTGAATACTCAAAAGTCTTTGAAAGGGGTTTTAGCATTGCAAAGTTTCACTATTATTTTTGCATTTTTATTTTGAAAAAGAAAATAAAAATTGGTCATTACTTTCATAGACAATTTATATTTTTAAATATTTTTTATATAATCAAAAATATATATTATTTAGAATAAATTAGCTTAACAATAATCAATTTTAATTGGTTAGTTGAACTATTTAAGTTAAAAGAGTAATATTTTAAATTTAGTAAATTATTTATTCAATTTAGATTAATTAGCTCAATGAAGATATTAAACATTATAAGAAATAAATCAAATGTTATAATGATCTACATATCATCAATATAGAAACACAAATAAAGAGACTCCAAAAATAACTATTGATTATGATAGTAGAAGGTTTATTTATACATGCTGAAAACTGAATTCAATAACCACTCAAAGTGGATAACTAATTTCTAACTACAACTAACATAGAATGTTTACTATATTTTATCCTCCCCCATAATAAACATTGTTAAAAAAAGAGATAAAATGTTCATTATCATTTTTCTCCCCCATAATGAACATTCACAAGCAAGGGAGTTTGCAAAAATATCAACAATTTGTGTTGGAGTGGGAGAATATATAAGTTCAACCAAGCCTTCTTGAACCAACTCATGAATGTAGTGGTATTGGATTTCAATGTGTTTAGTCCTGCCATGAAAAACTAGACTTTTACTCATCTAAATAGTACATTAATTGTCACAATATAACATTACCCAACTATTCTGAATGTGTTGTAGATCCTCGAACATCCTCCTCAACCAAACACCTTGACAAGAAGTGGAAGGAGTGGCTTTGTATTCAACCTCTACAGTAGAGAGAGATGGGTGGGGGGGTTGTTTCTTGGATTTCAAAAAAATGATTGCATAACCAAGACAAAATTCCTAACCATAAGTACACTTACAGTCATCTATAGAGACTTCCCAATTAGAATTAGTATATCCAACCAACTTAACGTCCTTGAAATGTTGAAAATAAATACCATGATGCAATGTACCTTTAAGATACCTTAGAATCATTTTAGCAGCCCCCCAATAAGTTTCCTTGGGTTCAAAGATGAACCTAGAAATCAAACTTATGGCATATGTAATATCTAGTCTAGTAGTGGTCAAGTAAAGAAAAAATTCATCTATTTATAGAGAGTGGGATTTACACAAGGGGAATCATTAGAAGTAGACAACTTAACACCAAACTCCATAGGTTGCTCATGAGATTACCCCTAGTTGGACGATCAAGCATTTAATATAAGAGTGCCATATCATGATGACCAAATTGGATGAATTTCAAATCTCCCATGTGTATCGGGAAGGTAATATGCCTGTAGACTACGTGGTGTATAAATATATAAGGTGGTGGACGGCAAGGGAAACATTTCCTATACATCTGTGTGAACTGACAAGAAAGGATGCCAAAAATCTTGTCCAAATTCTGCCTATTAATGATGACACCCTACCAAATGTGTAAAGTTCTTTATTGGAATATGTGGTTTAGATTCAAAACAATGGTTTCTAGATTGTTCCTAACCATCTGGTTTTTCATCTCCTGGTTCAAGCTTGATTTCAATATTGTTTTTTTCCAAGTTTTTCAAGGAGGTGTTAATATGGGGGGAGACAAAAATAGAATGGAAC
The DNA here is from genome assembly GCF_030272615.1 of Cryptomeria japonica. Classification (NCBI taxonomy): domain Eukaryota; kingdom Viridiplantae; phylum Streptophyta; class Pinopsida; order Cupressales; family Cupressaceae; genus Cryptomeria; species Cryptomeria japonica. The sequence goes on from NC_081406.1 coordinate 193,762,306, forward strand.
CAACTTCTTGTTAAAAGTGGGAAAAGAATAGGGAGCTGGAGACGAAGATTATTGATGGCGGCCTTGCGCCATTTCTCAATAAACTGCATCTAGCCAAGATTCGAAAATGACAGAGGAATTTGTGAATGGTTGGCATAATGAAACCCTTACCGCTTTTGGGACTGAATTCAGAATTGATGAATCCTTTATTGCTGAGATCACTAGTTTGCAAATCGATGGCAAGAAGTTCTATAGGGAGAGGAAAGATACAAAAGAAGCCCTTTCATTCTTATTCAATAAACAAAGTGAAAGAGATAGAGTGCAAAAGATGGCAGATGGAGTATATAACAGGAAAGACCTTATGTCACTCTGGGCGGACACGACCGAAGTCATTATGAGGTACATAACTCTGGACGACCGTTTTGCTGGCATCATTTCTTATCACTTCATGATTTTGAATCACTTTAGGCATGATAGACCAATTTCATTGCCCTTTTATTTGTTGTCCTCTCTTGAACATAGTTTGGAAAATCATGCCAAGAATGGTGATAACCATGTTCTGCACGAGGGTTTAATTATGCTTATTATGGAATATGCTAAATCTCATGGGGTCATTCCCTCCCCTATTGTGAAAACCCCCAAATATTTGACTATCCCTAATGTACAGGTGGTTTGCAACACTGAGATTGAGGAAGAAGGGGATGGTATGGCAATGGACTGGCGTGATCTCAACATGTCAGAGAACCCTGATTATTGCCCCTCTAAGGAAGAGGGACCCCCACATAAAGTTACCCCTGGTACCAATAGCAGTAGAAGAAATAAACACCCTGGACTGGCTGCTAGTAAGTTTAAAAACCCTTGCATCTAAGCCTCAAGGGTTGGGTCCACTGTGTTTGAAAAAGACAAAATTAGGGAAAACATGGTAATCAAAGGGTAAAATTGAAGAAGAAATTAAACTTGACATCCCTCTCAATTTGGACCAAGTGGACTCAAGAGAGAATAAAATTGGCAAGGACTTTGAGGTGCTCCTGGCAAACTCCACTAACGACCAAGAAAAATGTTTTCATTGGGTTAGCAATGAAATTCATCTTTTAAAGGAAGGTATTAAAGATATAATTAATACTTTTTCTAAGAATCCCATGCCAGACAAGACCAATAAGCTTCTTAGAATGACCCAAAAACTCACGGAGGATGTCAAAGTTGTGAAAACAGAACACGAGATTAGGATTGTTCAGTTGGAAAATAATATGAAGGAGATTAAGGGTAACCTGAGGAAACTAGTTGAGATAAGAAAGAAGCTATGAGCAGTAGTGTAGAAGGTCTAAGAAAAGTTAACGAGATGATGGATGTCCAAAGAGCCCAGCCAATTACCAATGTCCTGCCTTCAGTGGCTAAACTGAAAAAGAAGAATTTGGATTCAAGTTCGCAAGGGGTGGATTCGCAGGTTACAATTGGACCCTCTACCAGAATGAGGAGCAGAAACCAGGAGAGGAGCACAATGAGATTTATAATGGAAGAGATCGAGGAGATTAATAAGAATATGATACAAAATAACTCTAAGTTCATGCATTCTCTAGTTTAGTTTTTTCTTGTTTGTGCTACTAGTGCTTTGTCTTGGTATCGTTGTTGGGTATGGTGCTCTGGGGTTTTTCCCCTATTTTTGTTGTTGCTTAGCTATTCTTTTTGGAATAGTTCGCTACTGTTTTAATCTTCTTCTTTTTTTCTATGGATTTGGGTTGCGGGTCCCTGTAAAACCTGTTTATCTTAATAAAAATCATACCATTGTTATGTTGCTAAGCTTCAAGACCAAGAAAGTATTGCATCTTCCCTAAATTTCAAATTCTGAAACCATCGTGGCTCAAAACTCATTGAAAAATGAAAAATTATTGTTAGTGTATATGAGATCATCCACATATAGAACAAGCAGAAAATCATCATCAAAATGTCTAATATAAAGATTAGGATCATACTCACTTTTGACAAATACTTTTTTCTAGAAGATAAGATTCAACTCTAGAGTACCATGCTCGATGTGCCTGTTTTAGACCATATAAAGTCTTCTTTAAGCTATAAAATAAAAATTATTGGGAAAGAACTTCAAAACCTTGAGGTTGAGAAACATAAACTTCCTCATCACTATAACCATTCAGGAAAGCACTTTTAACATCCATTTGAAAAACACTCCACCTATTTTGAGTAGCCAAAGATAGGACTAATCTAATAGTATCCATCCTAGCTACAAGAGAAAAAGTTTTGGTATATTCAATACCTTCCTATTGGGTGTATCTTTTTGCAACTACTCTAGCTTTGAATTTATCAATAGTCCCATCAAATTTATATTATATTTTCTAAATCCACTTTGTAACAACAACATCCTTACCAAGAGGAAATTCAACCAACTCCCAAGTGTCATTTCATTCAATAGACACCATTTCACTCTTCATGGATGTAACCCACTCTTCCTTTGCACTAGTTTCTGTAAAATATTTTGGCTCATTAATTGCATAACATGAGTCATGAGAGAATAGTTAACTTTTCCATGAGATCTTGTAGCCATTTGATCAAAATTAGTATCTAACATGAGGGGGGGGGGATGATTTTTCTTAGTTCTTCTTTGATATTTCTAATATTGCCTAATCTCCACATTTGAGGAGGAAGGTTTTTGCATAGTCAACTTTTAATTCATCACATACAAGGAAATGAGATTCCTCTTCACCTACATCATTCACATGAGGGTTAGGTTTTTTCAAATTGATCTCAACATTCTTAGCCTTTTTATTTGAATTATAGTATGCCCCTTCATCGAAGATAACATCTCTAAAGTTTATGATGAACTTCTTATGATAGGATTATATAATTTGTAAGCTTTGTTTTCAGAACCATGCCCACTAAAAATGCATTTGATACTTTTTCATCCAATTTTGTTTTTTCTCTCTTTAAGAATATGTGCATAGGAAACACAACCAAACACCTTAAGATGAACAACACATGGTGTCAAACTAGACCAAGCTTGTTAAGGGCTCATTCCATGAACAACTTTTGTGGGGCTCCTATTCAACAAATAAATTTTAGTAATGACTACCTCTTCCCAAAAACTATTATCTAGGTTCTTTTTTTTCATTATGCTTCGAGCCATTTCAACAATAGTTCTATTTTTTCTCTTAGCAACCCCATTTTGTTGTGGAGTGTAGTCTGAAGTGGCAAACTCTCTTTGAATGCCATGTTGTCCACATTAATCCAGAAACATGTTTGACCTATAGTCTCCCTCATTATCTAATCTAATGACCTTAAAGAATTGACTGCTTTATTTTTCAATTGTTTGAACTCAACAAATGTATCAAAAAAATTAGATTTATTAGTCAAACAATAAATACAAGTTTTACAAAAAAAAAATCATTAATGAAAGTAAGAAAATACTTGGATTTATTTAGTGAAGGAGTTGCCCTAGGACCTCACAAGTCGGTAAGAATAACTTCAAGATATTTTTGTTCTCTTCTAGACAAATAAATTTAAAAATTATTTCTATGATGTTTTCTAAACATTCTTCACAAATTTTATGGTCATTCTTAATAAATGACAATCCTTCAACCATATGTTTCTTCATAAGAAAAATCAAACCACCAAAATTTAGATACTCATTCATTCGATGCCATAATTGACTATCATATACCTCTGTAGTACTCAAGACTTGCTTTGGTGAAGAAAAATAAAGGGGAAACATACCATCACTTGTCATTTGTGCTCGGGCAACCATTGCATATCTTTGTGACTTATCTTTGATTATACGAGCATTCTTATCAAAAACAACTTGATAATTCTATTGAAGCATCTTACCAACTGATATTAAATTCTTTTTTAGAGCAGGAACTACCAAAGTATCAGAAATGTGCTTATTTTTTCCATTCCCATTTTCTACTTCAATGGTTCCTATTCCTAAGTCCTGTGTGAATTATTGTCTCCCAACACAACATTACTATCATATTTTCTATCGAAGTTAATAAACAGATTTTCATTAGAAGTCATATGTTGGGAATATATTGATTCTAGATACCAAAAGTCTCTTCATTAGAATTTGTATTCAAACAAGAAAGAAACATTTCTTTTTAGCTTCTCCAATATTATTAGCATATTGCTTATGCCAACATTCAGATTCATAATGACCAAATTTGTTACAATGGAAACATTGAGCATGTCTTTTGTCTCTACCAACACCCCTGCTTCTACCTTTTCTACTACCTCTATAATTTCTATTTCTTCCTTGAAAACTAGAACCTCTTGCTCAATCGTAGCCCCTACCTCTACAATTGTGACTAGAGTCACCTATAAGTTCATATTTGGAATCATTGCCATAACCAAATTTGGGAATGCAATTTACATGTCTTATGTTTATCTTAGATGTAAATTCTTGTTCTAAAGATTCTTCACTACTTTTCATTTGTTCTTTTGTTGTTAATAGATTACCACTTAACTCATCAATTTTCATAGATGTTAGATCCTTTGAAATTTCAATTGTGGAAACGATATTATCAAATTTGGAAGGCAAACTTCTTAATATTTTCTCAATCGTGCATGTTGATTGCTTACAACATCTCGTAGAATTCTCATCTAAATTATCATACCATCAACTTGTGTTAGAAACTCATTAACTGATTCATTTTTACTTATTTTAACATTTTCAAAAAAAATCTTTAGTGTTTGCAACTTAGCTATATGACCACCTTGATATGCATTTGCAAGAATTTTTCATGCCATTTTAGAATGTTCAATACTAATTCTAGGATAAATTAGTTGGCCTAATGCACCTTGAATTAGAAATAAAGCTTCATCATCTTTTTGTTTATTTTACTTAAGTTCTTTTTTTTGTCGATTAGTTAAAGTATTTATCTTCAATTTCTTCATACCCCTTAGTGACAATATCCCATAAATGTTTAGATTTCAAAAAAGTCCGCATTCTTGTATTCTAATACGCAAAAATTGTCCCATGTGAAACAAGAAATCAATACCCTAACGTACCAGCAATATTTGCCATCACAAATAAATACAACAAAATGTTTATCAATACTTAACACGGCTGTCATTGACAACAACAAATTCTCTTAAAAAACACAATTTTTTTTTTTTTGACAAACTCCAATCCACTCATCATTTAACAGTAATTATCTAGTCTTATGACCAACTACGATCTTATCTCTCCTGATTTGTGCTCTTCTAAAACTCCTCCTCTACAAATATTTTAATCTCCTCTTTTCCTATGCTGGATATCAATTAAAGCTATCAAACACTACAAGAAATAAATCAAATGTTATGATGATCTACAGATCATCAATATAGAAAAAAAAAACACAGAAACTATAAAATCAATAAATATATGGCAGCAAAAGATTTATTTATACACGTGTTTCTGAAAACTAAATTCAATAACTGCCCAAATCTCTCACTCAATTCATTAAAAAGATAAAAGACTAGGAAAAAACGGTTCATTTAAATTCATTCATTGCACGTGAAAAATACAAATACACTCAAAACACATAAAATGTTAAAAACATTAAAAATGAAGTGAGCAATGCTTTGTCTTTAAGCCAATTAATCACATATTTACAGCTGCGTGTTTTGATTGAACACATATTTGTTCAAGAAACTTCTATTGAAGAGACCCTAGTCACCGCCTAATGTGATGTATAAGTTCTAATTTTTATTCTTCACTAGTAGATGAGTCAATGGGATGAATGATTTGTATTGCATATCGTCTATTTGAAATGAACACTAAACAATATTTAACAGCAACAGATTCAAAGCACACGATGAAATTTTTCAAATTTGATAATCACTTATAGTCTCAGAGTGAGGAGAAAGAGAGAATTAAGCATATTATATATTGGAACACATGCAACTAATTGTTTCTCAAGCATGTGTGACGTGTGACAAGAAGAAAAAACTTTAAAATGTGATTGTATTTGAAAAAACCTACTTTAAATAATAATACTTTAATCATTAATCTTTTTCTTTTCAAATTTAAAAAAAAAAAAAAAAAATACATAAAAGCTAGTAGGATGAATATTAAAAGTCATAACGCAATTAATTGAATTTTAAAAATAATTAAATCATAATTTTAATTTTGAAATAATTAAATAATAATATGATTAGGAGTTGCTCAATTGTATTCAAGTATTAAAGATATCAACGATAAAAAAAATACAATTAACATTTAAATTAGATTTAAAAGTTGAACATACAAATTATATGGAAGAAACATGAGAGTGATTATTGTAAGGAAAAAAATAATAATATATAATTAGAATTTTAAATTATTACAATAGTTGTGATTTCAAATATTAAGCTAATATGATAGTTTAAAATAGTTAAGATGGATTAAGATTTATTTAGAAAGTATTGTAATGTTAACCTTGATTAGTGTAATATTGCAATTAAATGTGTGAATTGAAATTTGAAATTAGATCTAGAATCAAATACTTCAAAAAACTAAAATTTAAAAATATTGGGGTCTATGATTACAAGTGTCTAAACATGAATAAATACATATGGAAAGTTTGATGACGATCTAATAATCTAGCTAATGACCTACAAGACATGAAAATTTAAAACACCCAGCTTTAAACTTGTTATTTCAAGGTAAAAATGTCACAACGTCCTTTCAAAGCCTTCCATTTGTCACCTTTGTTCACCCCAAGTCAAAATTTAAAATTGCAAGTCAAACCCTTCCACCAATTTTCCTTAGTAAACTCTTGCTTGCCCTAATGAATTATTATTTGTTGAAAGAACTAAATGCCTCTTCTAAGAAAGAACACGGATTTTTTTTGTATACAAAATATTTTTGTTAAGTTTGGTAGTTGAATTCTAATTAGCACCAATCTTAGATCAATTCTCTCTACTTATCATAAATATTATCTTTAAATAAATTCTTAAGCACGCAATCCTATTTCTACACCCTTCCCCTATCAAGTTAAACATACAATTTTTTGTATTCAACAACTAAAATTTTCACTAACCAACACCTTAAAATCTTCCATTATTACTCAGTGCACACCTCAATATAGCCTCTACAAGCTTTTCTATCAAGGATTCCAATAAATTGTGTCCACTATTTGTACCATTAGAGAAGTTACATAAGTTGGTGTTATCATACATTTATTTATTTGGACTCCTAAAGATCTATTATCAATCATTACATTTTCTTTGTGTCTTACATAAATTTTATCTAAGATATGGATGTCCCAATTTAGATTTCTTTTAATTTAGAGTTGATTTATTTGATTAATCAAATTACGTCCTATTTGTGAAAGGTATGTGATTAAAGTTGATTCTATAATTTAGATATTTTATAACCAAAAATTTTAAAATATTTGAATACTAAATTATTTAGATTAAAAAAATATTTTCATTGTTTTTTTTTGCAACATCTTCAAAATATTATTAAATTTTATTTTTTTATTTAAAATTTCTTTAAAAATATTGAGCTAAAAGTTTATAAATAGACTATATTATTTTAGATCATGTATATTTGCAAAGATTCAATATATAAATCAACCATATAAAAGAGATTGTGAGAAAGAGTAATTTATGTCTTTTTTATTAATGATTTTAGAAAAGACAAAGTTAAATTTGAATAATTTATTTATCTCGTTTCTCTTGTATGCACCACTTAACATGCTCCTAGCTCTTTCCACCAAGGTTTGCTTCATTCTTTCTAGCACTCCATTTTGTTGGGAATTAAAAGGAGTGGTCTTCTACTGAACAATACCTACATGCTTATAGAACTCATCAAATTTCCTATAACAATATTCACCCCCATTGTCAGATCTCAACAAATTTATCTTATAATCTAACTACTTCTCAACTAAGGTGTTAAATTACTTAAAATTACTCAAAATATAAAATTTAGAATGTATAAAATAAATATAAGTGTATCTTGAAACATCATTAATGAATGAAACATAATTATGAGAATTACACAAAGAATCAACATCTACTTGACCACATACATCTGAATGAATAATTTCAAATCGTCTCTTTTCATTGTGGTAAATGATGATCTATTCTATTTATCAAACACACAATGCTTACCAAAAATATTTTTACCAATAGAATAATAAAAAATAAAATCAACCAAATATTTATTTAGAATATTGTAGTGTTGTAAATTGTATTCCTCTACAATCACACTAATTTTGGTGGTTGTCCCTTGTTACCCTAATTCATACTTGATTGTGCTCAACCCATGACCATTTCCAAAAGCTTAGCATAGTCCTCTGCTCATTGACCTTGATTTCAGCCCTAAATGTTAGGACTATGGTGCCTAGTGTCATAGAACTCTTGAACTATGGTGCCTTGTGCTATAGTCAAACCATTTTGGCCCCAAAATTAAAATCATAGTGGTCGACTTTGGAAGTAGTAGGAAAGTCCTTCTCAATGTTGGAATTATTTAAAAATTTAACCCAAATGGAAAAAAGGGATAAGTTGTGTATAGATACAATTCCCTCCCTCATTTGAACTTAATCTCTTTCAAGTTATCATTTCTATCATTCCAATTAGGCATTCAATCAAACATCTTCGAGGAAATTGAGGAGAAGTATTCAAAACAACAATTCAAGCATTCAAGTTTAACAATCATGATCAAGTTATGTGTTCCTCCATGATGAAGGCATACATTAACACCTATCAAGCAACATCAAGCTTTGTGTGAGACTTCAAGACAAGAAGTTCATATCAAAGGTATCATTTATCAATTCAAGCATCCCCATTTAAGGTTTATAGCCCTTACCCTACAAGGGGTAAGCTCTCTTTCATCCAACATTGTTGTTGTGGAAGTGAAAACACCAAGACGAGGTATGACTTAGGCAAGACTCGATACAACATAAATGTTTCCCACTTCTATGTGTGCAGGTTATAGATCCAATTGTCAAAAGTGGTAGAGTTACATAGAACAGACTGAGACACACAATTGTAGACTTCAACTAGGAAAACATCTGAGGTCTATGATGATTACCTCCATACTTTGACACTTTTTGGATAAATTATAGAGAGATAAATCTATAGGGAATCTTGATCCGAAATCTGAAACCTTATTTGATGGAAATATCTTTAGATCTAAGACACCTATCTTCATAGACTAGCATTTTTAGTTCTATATTTTAGTGACAAGTTCAAGTCAATTTGCATCTAGTTTTCATATTTGTACTTATGAGTTGACTTTGAGTTTTCCATTTGTTTGTTTATGCTAAATATTGTCAACTTTGCGTCATTTTGCCTAGATATCATCATAATCATATAAAACCATATCAAATCAAAAGGAGGAACAATTAATCAAACTATTAAGCTCTTTGAGAGGATTGAACATGAACCTAATTGATTGTTTCCTAATGAAATGATATCCCCAATTAGAAATGGTGAATTTCTATGTGAAGGATCCATTTCCAACCCATTTCAAATGATCTGAAGACCGTTTTTCACCAATGTGACCTAATATATGGTGCAACAATGTACATGCATCCTAGTGTTAGTTACATTGGTAGAGTTACAAAATTTAGAGGCATTTAGCCTAAATTTTTTTTCTATCTAATATCCTTTAGCTATCACCAAACTTCCTCTTACCAACTTGCAACAAGACTTGTCAAATGTTACATATATTCCAGAATCATTTAACCTAGATATAGAAAGTAGATTTCTCAAAAGCCTTAGAATATGAAAAATAGTATCAAGCGTCTTTATCATCCCATCATTGAAACACAATAACTTTCCCTCATGTTCAGTATTCTCCATACTATTCTCACCAAGGAAAACATCTCCCCCATTATATTTTTTGTAAGATGCAAACTACTACTTACGAGGAGTCACATGGTAGGAGCAACTTGAATCCAAGAGCCAAGTATCATTACTAATAGTTTTATCTAAAATAAACAAAGCATGAAAATGATCATTGGATGACTTTTCCATGGAGGATTCAACATTTCTTTTCTTAAAATTACATTCTTTTTTCACATGCCCTCTTTTACCACAATTTTAACCTTTTACTCTTTTTGAGGGTCTTAGAGCACCCTTTAGACTTGTCCCTCTTTTTATCCCCTTTAGGCCCTTTCTCTTTAGACCTATTTTGCACATTAAAGGCCTCCTACAAGCCAACATTCATATACTTTCTCCTCATCTCCTTTGAAATAAGTATGGAAATATGTTGTCCATCTTTGGCTAAGTTGCATTACCACTAGGGAAAGTGCAAGCTAATGAGTCACAAATTCGTGGAAGTCTTCCCATTGGAAAACATGCTCCTCAAAATGAGGGCCCGAAGCTAAAGTAAACGGGCCCCCATTTGTAAACAAAATGGGGGCCCTTTTTTTAAAAAAATAGGCCCCCATTTTTAAATTGTATTTTTACCCTTTTTTTGGGTGAATTTTTTCATTTTCACCATGATAGTAAATTGAGAAGAGGAGATAAAAAAACGGGCCCCCGTGCTGTGGATTCCATTTCAAGCCTCCACCACTATCCCAGGTACACATTCAGTCATCTATTTTCACATTTCATAATTTTCTTGTATATTTTTCCTGTTTTTTGTGTATTATTTAGTTTTTTTGTATTATTTTAGTTTTTTTTAAAGTAGCCTATAAATAAATTAGTTTTTATATTTGTAAATTCTTGATTTTGATCTGAAATATTCGTCAACAGTTAACCCTAACCCCTAATCAGCAAATTTACAAATCAAAACCAAACCTAGATAGTTAACAAAACAAAATATCAAATTAGATGTCTCAAAAACATCAAAACAAAAACGAAATCGAAACAAAAACGAAATCGGAACAAAAACAAAAATGAAAACAAAATCGAAACAAAAACAAAAACGAAAACGAAATTGAAACAAAAAAGAAAAGAAAACGAAATCGAAACAAAAACAAAAACGAAAAGGAGATCGAAACAAAATAGAACATATGTACCAAAATTGTTCTTAATCCTCATTAGGCAATACAAAACTTACTAGTATTAGTATAACCTTAAAAGTAATTAACATTACTCTTCAAATTTTAGATATCAAAGTTTAGGCTTAGGTTTATGCCATGGCATGGCATAAAGGTCCTATTATGGTCCTATTATGTCATGTGATGGTATAAAAGGACCAATTATGGACACATTATGTCATGTCATGGCATAATAGGACACATTATGCCATGATGGCATAATATGTCCTATTATGCCATGACATTGCATAATGGGTCCATAGTTGGTCCTATTATATCATGTCATGGCATAATAGGACCTATTATGCCATCATGGCATAATAGGTCCTATTATGCCATGACATTTCATAATAGTCCACCTATTATGCCATCATGGCATAACAGGTCCATAATAGGACCTATTAAGCCACAACATGACATGATTTTCCCGAATTGCCAACTTTGTCATCTAATTCATCTCCAACACTTAAACTATGCTAATTCGACATGTTTACTTAGTATGATAGGATCAATTATGGACCTATTACTCCATGATGGCATAATAGGTCCTATTATGCCATGACATTGCATAATAGGTCCATAGTTGGTCCTATTATTGGATTTTTAAAAACTTATAAATATCTTGTGTATCATTTAACATATCCACACCTAAAGGATTTGGTCTTACATTAAAATTAAAAAAGAGACAAAAGTAAACATAATTTTTTTATTCATGGGTGAAAACCATTCTTATGACACCTTGGACAAGTACCTTGGCATCATGTATAATTTTTTTTTAAAAGTACCCTACACTTAGGAGTATACCATAATCCATTCAAATTATCTTTATTCTCAACCATCCTTGTCATCATCCATATCATGTATCTCACATTCCTAGTTTTTGACCTTGATTCAAGTGTTTTAATCATTTTGAGACATGTTTTAGGAAAATTCTAATATATAAAATCTTATTTATAGAGAACTCTTACAAAAAAATTGAGAAGATTAGTAACATATATCCACATCTCTACCAAAGTATGGAGTATGAGTTGAACATGTGATGCCTACCTAGGTAGATATCTACCCAAGTAATCTTATCCTATCATCTAGGTGCAAATATGCAATACAATAGTTAGCTAAATGCAAGAAAATAATGATGCACCAACAAAGTGAATGTACACATTGAGGTGACACAACATAAAAGAGAAACCACTAGATATCACATAATTTAATCTTTTATGTTTACTTCATACTCTATTACCCCACTTGTAGGGCATGTTTAATATTTTCTCACTTGATTTCATTTTTTAATCCTACTTTTACTTCATGTGTAAATTATCTCCTATTTTTACATTGTCTAATCTTTATTAGTAACTAGACTAATTTCCCATAATGATTTATGTCTTATACTTTAATATTTGTTATATCTTATGATCTTCAAGACTATTTGCTTCACATGTATGTTCATATAGTGTGTTTTTTTATCTTATTAAAGCATTATCTTATGTTTGTATATTGGTTAATCTATCTTCTTAAAGTATTATCTTATGTTCATACATTGAACAATTTATCACTTTAGATCCTATTACCCCACTTGTAGGGCATGTATTCTATTATCACTTTAGATCCTATTATCACTTTAGATCCTTATACTTCCGCAAATTTGTGCATGTATTCTATTACCCCACTTGTAGGGCATGTTTAATATTTTATCACTTAATTTCCTCTTTTTATCCTACTTTTACTTCATGTGTAAATTATCTCCTATTTTTACATTATCTAATCTTTATTAGTAACTAGACTAATTTCCCATAATGATTTATGTCTTATACTTTAATCTTTGTTCTATCTTATGATCTTCAAGACTATTTACTTCACATGTATGTTCATATAGTATTTTTTTAATGTTATTAAAGCATTATCTTATGTTTGTATATTGGTTAATCTATCTTCTTAAAGTATTATCTTATGTTCATACATTGGGAAATTTATCACTTTGGATCCTATTACCCCACTTGTAGGGCATGTATTCTATTATCACTTTAGATCCTTATACTTCAGTGAATTTGTGCATGTATTCTATTACCCCACTTGTAGGGCATGTTTAATATTTTCTCACTTGATTTCCTTTTTTAATCCTACTTTTACTTCATGTGTAAATTATCTCCTATTTTTACATTATCTAATCTTTATTAGTAGCTAGAATAATTTCCCATAATGATTTATGTCTTATATTTTAATCTTTGTTCTATCTTATGATCTTCAAGACTATTTTCTTCACATGTATGTTCATATAGTGTTTTTTTAATCTTATTAAAGCATTATCTTATGTTTGTATATTGGTTAATCTATCTTCTTAAAGTATTATCTTATGTTCATACATTGGGCAATTTATCACTTTAGATCATTTTTGTATATCCTTCCATTTATATATAATTATATCTTATGTTCATACATTGGCCTATTATTTTAGAGAATATAATAGGTTATCACTATTTGATCACGCATTTTTGCATCTTAGTATCATATGATTGTGCCTCACATGATGATCATATGATCATATCTTGGTTTATAGAGCGTAATGATCTTACATTTCAATATCTCATTTTAAGCACTTATCATATATCCTTATATATTCTTACACTAGAAGGAGTATCATCTTATTCTCCACTTATTTATTGATCTTTTGTATGAAATATTTTATATTGATTTTAATAGTTGATGCATTTTACAAGAAATGAATGCATTAAATTGAATATATAATAGATTTATGAAGTTTCATTGAAATTTTTTATTAAGTTTTGTGCGCAAATTTTATATTTAAAGGTTCAATAGTATGTACATGTATTTTTTTAAAGTTTAATATTATATTATATTTCATGTGTATCTCATTCAACAACATAGAAATGTTACTATTTATAAATGTTTCTTTTTTAAACTAAAATAGATTCTTCTTTGACATAGAGTTGTATATAATTCATGTATATCTTTATATATGCAAGAGCTCTTTGTTATCATGGATGTCTTTGACATAGATGAACTATTAGGTGAAAATCCCCCACCACAACCCCCTCCTCCTCCTCCTCCTCCTCCACCTCCACCACCACCACCACCACCACCACCACCACCTCCACCTCCAACCCCTAGATTGGATGAAATTCATTTAAGAGAATGAATTAATGAAAACCTACAAGTGATTGAACAAAATATTGCTGCTATCCAAAATGAGCCAATCACGCCACCCCATCTTCTAGAGTTTGCAAAATCAATGCAAACTATTGTTGAGTCAGTTAGATCTATTGATTCTCAATTAGATCAATTTCATAGACGACAACAAGAGTTGCGTGATATTTATGCCGATGGTTTAACTTATAGGCAAATCACTGATCTGAAAATAACCAAAGCTCATTTATGTCCATATTTTACTAACCCAAAAACAAGAGAACCAATGCAACCTAAGCACAAAAGAATTTCAATTAAAGGTGGTGTGTGCATCCAAAAATGGCTAGACACTTTTGGGATAGATGGTGGATGGTTTTTGATTATCCACCACATCGTAATTATGAGGTCCCTTTTTATTTTTTGAAGAAACTATACTGTGAGTTTGTAATGAACCAAAAACCAAATTATTTTGACATTAAGTCATTCTAGGGTGTTGGTTGTGGAATGCCACAACATAGATTAGGGGCACGGAGTAATAATCCCCTACTAGATCCACCCATAGTTCCACTTGTTACTCCATTGATTCCTACAAATGTCCAAAATACATCATTCATTTCGACATTAGATGCTTTGACTTCCCTCACACGTAACCTGAGTGAGCAAGCTGCTCACATGGCATCCGCTCCTTGATGGATGCCACATATGTGTTCGAGTTATCATGAGACGTGTGTAGGTCCTACTGCTGATGCAGGATCTGCTTCAGTTCCAGTTGAGCATGATGCAGCAGATGATAGTATGATGACATCATATATGGATTTTCTTTGCTCAAATGATCATCTTGACCAGGTATAGATATATATACATGTACATGTCAATCTTTTAATACTTCATTAAATATAGGTATAAATTAAGTGCATGCCTTTTTTTAATACAATCTAATACTTCATTAAATAAATTTTGTTTATGTAGATAAGGACTACACCTAATATTAGAATCAATATTGCATCTACTGGAACACAACTCGGCACACCTTATGGGGTATAGTATAAATTTCTATTTAGACATTGTACTATCTTTTTAAGTTAATATTTTATCATCGTATACTATATAAATTTTCACGTTGATACATTGAATGCTTCTTTCTCTAGGATTCAGGTCACGAGGGACCCTCTACATCACATCGAGAAGAGGGTCTGACTATTGTGACACCATCTATGGTATGCATCTTATAATTCATAAATTAAATATGAAATCTTACAACATTGTAACTTAACTTGAAATTATTTAGTACACATATATATGTTCACTAAATATGATTTCATTAAATGCATGTATGTAGGTGGACACTACCATTAGGATAGGTTATCCTCATAATTTTTATCAGAGCCAATTTGAATGCACATCAACATCCTTTGAGGTATTAATATGTAATACTTAATTTGATCTTATTTTTACTCTTAATTTAAGATTTAATTGGACACTTTGAATTTGACCTTGTACAGGAGTTAGCTAGCACTACATTTGGTGTTGATACTACACAAGATACTGCTAGAGGATCTGATGAGCATATGGTAAGTTTGTAACTTAACTTATGAATTCTAACTATATTTGATAAATGATTCTTTTAATAGTTAATTTCAAGTATTTTAATATTATTTTTTTCTTGTATAGCATGAGACGGGTGGATCTGGACCACGTCCCAGGGACAAGAGACCATGAGATGTTATTGATGATAGCACTTAGATTTTACTATTTATTTGGCTCTGATATGTACTCTTTTATGGACTTTACACATTTCTTTACATGTGCACATACTTTATATATATGGATAGTTGCATAATAGGATTATATCATATATATTTTGTGCATACTTTATATATTTTGTGCACATTAGATATTATATGGATTTCATCATGTTACCATCCAGATATATATATATATGGATTAGATATTATATGGATTATGTGGACTTGAAATTTTACTATTTTTTTGGCTTTGATATGTACTTTTTTATGGACTTTACACATGCACATACTTTATATATATGGATAGTTTCATAATAGGATTAGATCATATATATTATGTGCATACTTTATGTGCATTGTTCCCATTAGATATTATGTGGACTTGAAATTTTATTTATGGAATTTGTGCTTAAATAACTTTATATGGATTATGTGGACTTGTAATTTTATTTTTGGAATTTTATTTAAATAGTTCTTGTGATTAGATAAACTAAAGGTGTACATCATGAACTAAGTATCAAAGCATATCTTATAATTATAACATATTCTAAATTAAAAAGTATTAATCATCATAGATAAGCAAAATATATAATCAAATATATAATTACCATTACAATAATAATGATGATAATCTAGAAAAGTATCGAAACAAATATATTGAATAGAACTTGATTAAAACATAATTATCTCATTCATAAATTTGACCAATAGTCTCTCATTTATGTATATTACACAAAATGTAATCAAGAAGACATATCTAAAATAAAATAAATAGTCTATTTAAATTATAATAATAAGGATTTATATCTCTCAAAATACAACATAAAGTACATGCACAAACAATAGTAGTCATTGAGGCCAAGTCTACTCTAAGAGACTTGGAAAAAAAATACATATGATTAGTTTTTATAATCAGGATGCATTGAATTTAAAATACAACATAAAGTATGCACAAACAATATAGTAGTCATTGAGGCCAAGTCTACTCTAAGAGACCTGGAAAAAAAAAATACATATGATTAGTTTTTATAATGAGGATGCATTGAATTTAAAATACAAAGGGATTTGCCTTAAGGGTACAAAAATTTAACTTACTTGTAATTATTCAAAATGAAACATAAAGTATGCACAAATAACTTTTTTTTCATTGATGCCTTCTACTTGTGGTAGACCTAAAACAAAGTTTTACTAGATTAGATTTTATAATTATGATGCATGATTTAAAATGCTATATATAATATGCATCATGACTTTTAAAAGGGAGGTGGATTAAGGGTTCAAATTATAACTTACTTGATATTCATTCTGTTATACCATCTGCATCCTCTGTCTTTTGCAAATCATCTATAATTGTCGTGTGCTCTTCCATAGAGAGTCCATAATTGTTTATTAGCAGGCCTGCCACGATATCTATCCAATTTTATATTAGTTGCCACTACCAAATGCGAGTAATGTATAATCTTCTTCTCTAATTCATAATCTTCAAATGTGGGCAATCCATTCTTTCTTGTTAGATATTTGTGTAGCCAAGTGCCAACAACAACCATAGATCATGTTGGATAGTCATAACCATCATCATCTACTCGAGGAGTGATTAGCTTATGTTCTAGCTCTACACATCAAGCCAACCAATACTCTGTCCCCTCTTCATTGTCCTCGGGTGTGACAACAACATAGACATGTCTTGTGCACAAAACAATTTTATTTTAATATTTAATGAGAAATAAAAATAAAAATATACACTGGAGGATTTCATAAATATGTACTATTTAATAAATCAAAACAAATTTCAAAAACAATTTTACCTTGTTGTATAAGATCTGAAATGCGATCATAGTCATTTGATGCAAACATCTGATCCATATCTTTATTAGTTCTTTCATGCAGATCATTTACATCTATGGGTGTCAATGATCTTTGTTGTCATTCTTCAACCCATTCTTTATTCTCACAAAATTCCCAATTTTCGGAAACACAAAACTGACAAAAGCAAGCAAGTTGCCTTGTGAATATATTCCATGTGTTTGAATTAGAACTCTTAAATGAATGCCATTTAGCTGATCCAATGATGGTATTACAATCATGCCGAATAGGAATACTATCTTCCTCTATCAACCAGAAGAAACGTCGAATTGCAGAGTTTTCAGTTGATCCTTTTAACAACTTTGAATTGCACCAATCTACAACTGCACAAGCATCTTTGAATTTCGCTACATCCTTGAATTTCAATTGTTCTCTAGCAAGAGCTCTTTTTACATAGGCACCAGCTCCATCGTGTTCCCCCTTACCATGTCCTGCTTCAAAAAAACTCCATAACTGTTGGACATTGGTTATCTTGTGAACTTTGCATAGCCAATAAAACATTCTTGCATTTTTGAATTGTCCAGTGCAATTATCTGACCATATCATATGTTGTTTCATGTCAATTTCTCTTTCCTTAAGATTATCATAAAATACCTCGAAGCAATGTTGAACAAACTTTGAAGAGTGTAATCGATTATCACTAATATAGAAATGATACTCCCTCAAAAATTTTCTGTTATCTTCTGTACTGTCATGGTCGTGTCTATATATAATGTGCACAAATATGGCCACTTGCACTCAATTGTAGTATTGTGATTGAGTTTCCTCTTGTGGTTTTAGAGTATAATTTTTTGCAAAATCCACAACTGATACTATTGTTCCAACTGGAAATGTGTTCTTGCATATGCGAAACTGTCCATCAAGCCATCGAGCATGTTGGGAATGTTTCACATATTTTGGAACAATATGAGTTTTAAACTCACTATTAAATGCATTCACACTATTCTGTTCTGTAATCAATTCTAAACGTTTCCCCATCTTTCCATCCTTTAGAGGGTATTCTATATTTTTAAATCTCCTAACATCAACCATTTTTGTCCAAACTCAGATGAAACATGTTCATGCAAACATTCACCTATCAAAGAATAGTTCCCAAATAAATTGCAAAGGCCATAAATGCATGAACTGGAAAGAAATAATTGTTCATTAGGTGGTTTACAAAATAAACTTCCAATAAAATATTTTATAGTTTTAGGTGGAACATAAATACCACAATCTTGCACAAGATCATTACCATGCAACATATAATGTATATATCGAGAAACATCATAATAGTAACGAAACTGAACATGAGTATTACAACAGCAAGATATTCTTTGTTTATTGATTTTAACATACCAAGGTTTGCATTTTTCAAATGATCTTTGACTAATTCGTAAATTAATTAACATAGATTCATCACTAAATTTTTTAAAGAATTCAGTTTGAGTCATGTCAAGAAGATGTTTTGGATGAGGATCACAATTTTTTTATCCCACCCTTAACTTTAAAACATCTCTAGCATTTGATGAAACTCTAGCGTTATCATGCCAAAATTTTGCAATTAATTGTTTAGTTTCATCATTTAATTTCATGTTCGACCTTTGAAGTCTACCACTAAAACTCCAACAATGATTTAGTGGATCAATTTCAATTATGTCTCTTCTTTTGGCCGCTCTTGACAAGGTTCTACGATGTAAGTTCAAATAGCCACTTATATCACTTAACATTCTTTTACTAACAATCATTTTGTCAACTATAGCAGTCGTTATAACTCTACGTGTTGCATTCTTATATTTAGATCGACTTATTTTTCCGATAGAATTGATGGCATTGGCAATAGTAGATACAACTTGCTTATATGATTCATCTTTTCTTTTTGGTTTTGCATAAATACCTATTTTTTTAATGACTTTACACATTTTTAACATTTTTATTAATTGTAGCATTAATTGACATTGGAATCCTAACTTTTTATTATAGAAAAATTGTTTATATAATTTGTTCGCATGTGTTCTGATTTGTCTCCAAGAAACTAACCCATTAAGATTATCTAGGATTTTGCTATCAGTAGTAAACAAATTACATTCATTTTCTTTCAGAGAGGGTGGTGTAGTATTTTCAATTTTTATTTCTTTTCGTATTGGTGTATGAAATTTATATCCAGCTTCATTTAAATCAGCAATTTGATTGGCATCATAGTCATCGGGATTTAAAAACATACCAGGATTCGCATCCACATGAACATTTGCATCAACAGTCATACCCGTGTTTGGTTCTACATTTCTTGCATCCATCATGATGTCTTCAATGGCCTCATCTACAACGGGCACTGAACTAGATGCTTCAAAAGTGTTATTCAATTGTCATTGTTGTGATCTTTGATCTCTTTGGCGTTTTGCCTCCTTCTCTCTTTGTTCTTGAATTTTGTCCGTTGTCACTGTCCTCTTTTTTTTCTTTTGACATTGCTTAGAACCCATCTTTACAAACTCCTCTTCAAAAAATAATACCTTTTTACTGAGTTCTTCAAAAAATCATGTAAAAATATTTAAAAGTACTGCCAAATGATGTAAAAAATCTTTGTCAGTACGGATTTCAATGATAGTGTGGTAAATCGATGCAGTTTGTCTTTGTTTTTTACAGTAACGGTTATTTAGAAACAGGGGCCGTTATTAAATCCAACAGGCAAAAAAATAGAACGGGCCCCCGATTTATAAACAAGCCCCCGTTCAATAGAATTTGAATCCACAACTCACCACTTGCCTCGGGATTAGGCCCGGGATAGGCCTGGGATGGCCACACCTGAGACATGAACCTACAAATTCAAATCTCCATGAATGAAAGCACAAATATGAACTTCTAAAATAGGTTACGTGCCTCTAATCAGAGAATTTTTATACAAAATTAAAACCCATTTCAGATTATACTGTCTAGATTCTAAATATTTAAATTTATTTAAAAATTGATTATTTTAACTATTTTTCATTTAATTTATACTAAACCAGGTCTATAAATTTGAAATATTAACTAATTTTGTTAATTTAATTTTTTTATTTTAATTAATTTTGAAAAATAAATTATGTGTCATCAATCTACACAAAATTATTTTCTATTTAAAAAAAAATTTCAAAAAATGTTAAGTTTACGTCAAATTATGTGGGTCGTACACGTCAAATTTTAAAAAAGATAATTACGGCCATTAAAAAATTAATTAAAAAAATATTAGAAAAAAAATACAGAAAAATATGCTCATCAATCTTCAGTGTGTTACAAACCATTTCCCAAAATGGTTTGAGAAAATAATTTTTAATTGTGTCAAAAAGTGTGGGTTGTACACATGCATGGTATGGTCCTGAAACAGGCATTTTTAAAACATAGTTTTTAGAACTCCATTCAAAAAGTTATTTTTTATTATGTGGGTATTAAAATAAATTACATATTTGTAAAGTACACTCAGAGGGCTATCTTTTATATTACTGAATTTTTCCAAGATTCAATCTCTTAAGTGTTTCAAAATTTAAGCTCAAATGAGACAAAATCTGAAAAATAGGGAAAACACTTCCACTTTTTGGCCAAAAAGTGGACTCATCTTCTTTCACTGACCCACTACTAATGGAATATTTTAGATTTTCTCAAGCTTTAGGAAAAGATAAAAGAAACAAGATAAATTTATCTCCATCTTATAATTTAACATCTTTTGATGCAACATGATGCATAATCATATTAAATACATTTAAATGCTCTACTATAGCATTGTCATCTTCAATTTTTAAAGAATATAACCTTCTTTAAAATGAGATGTAACTTATTGGACAAAATTTTAGTTTTGTAAATATCACATATCCTCTTCAACAACTTATATTTAGAGTCTTATATGGAGACATTCAAAAGGATGAAATTTATAAAACATAAGTGAATAGTTCCCCATGCCTTCTTGTCCAACGTCTTCTAATCTTCATCAGTCACATGGTAGATGGATTTTTCTCTTATGAAATTGGAAACCACTGAGCTCTTTCTTCCAAAATATCTTCCATCTTTAGTTCCCACATATTGTAGCTAGTTCCATTGAATATCTCAATATATATGTCTAAGAAGTATAAGCCACAATCTGCAATCCTCTTTTTAAATATGCAAAATATCACACAATAAAATCTCTCACTGTACCAAAAAACCTTCAACACATTAAGACATTGGCATCTCCTTCTCAAAAAAATCATTAGTTATGATATCAAATGTTGAAAATAAGGTGAATAAATCTTATAGTTTATTAACTTTTTTATGTCATTGCAAATCTAAAAAGTAGATTACCAAGTCTAAAATAGAAATTTGATTGGAACAATCAACATAATATAAAAATTAGCAACCAAATGAGGCACCATATTTATGTGTAGAAATCCTTTTGGGAAAAAAAACAACTATAGAAAGAGGGCAAGTATATTATTATTCTTCAAAAAAGAGAATTCTACAATAATACACTTCACTCCACTTCTCTTACTAAACCCAAAAACACCTAGTTACTTGTAAATGCATCATACAAAACTAATATGCCATGGCTCCAAATTTTATAGAAAAGCGAGGGGGGGAAACTATAGTTGTAACATGAAGCATGAGGTAGAAAATCAATTGCAAAAATAAATGCCTAGGAAAGTGGATAACCATGAGACATAATAAAATATTAATTTATTTCAAATGGCTCCAATACGGACACTTAACCTATAGCCACTCAAATATTTAACTTCGTGGATGCTCCATAACTCCTTGATGCCTCTTTAGATCTCCCAATTGATGACCTTTTACCTTCCAATCTTGGGCACCTAAAGCATGACTCTTCCTAAAAGAGAGAATTTTATCCATTTTTACTTATCCTTATCACAATCACATTTTTACCTCTTGAAAATGTAATAAACATTTTTTCATAAAGCACAAATGCTAAATATTTTTGTCTCATGTCCTAGGGAACACTTTCTAAGAAACATGAAGACACATGAATGACATAGGATTTGCAATTTTAATGTCACCTTATACTAACATTCTCCTACTTGAAATCATACATTTTAATTACATTGAAGAGATACATAAAACAATAAAAATAATAATAGTGATCAAAGTGTGTGACCTTCTTACAACAAGAGAACTTTTTTGTGATCATTGGCTTTATAAGAGAATCTACAACATTATCCAAAGTGCACACATACACACACATGCATATACATACATACATACATACATACATACATACATATACACACACATACATACATACATACATACATACATACATACATACATACACACATACATATTGTAGACACCTAAATTTAATTAATCTAATTAATTGATTTTAGCTATCCCTAATTCTTCTAAATTAAATAATTACGCTTTATTTAACTAATCAATGTTCCCTCCCTCTAGCTAATTAATTTTATTAATTATGCTATAGTCCCCTTTTAATTTATTATTTAATTAATTAAATTAACCCCCTTCTTCTATTAAATAAATCAAATGCATAATTTGACTATTTAATTCACCTCTTGTCTTTTTCCTCCTTTTCCATTATAGAATTAATTAATCAAATTAATTCTATTTCCCCACATTTCTTCTATTATAAACCCTCCATCTAACCCTTCCTCTAACCTAACCCACTAACTAACCTTAGGTTTTAACCAACCATATCCCTTCAAACCAACCTTATCCCTTCCAACCTCTTTCCTCACATGTGTGCACATTCCTAATACTCTAATATATGGAAAATAATCTTTTCTATTTGGGTGTTTCTCTACCAAATAGGCATGTGTCCTTGGGGACACTTGTCATTGCTCTCCATGACACTTTCCCTTCTCAAGGACACTTGTCAACAAGTGTGGAATCCCATGAACCACATGGATTTTTAGGATTGCCACAAGTGTCTTCTTTTCAATTCTTCCCTCCTCCCATCCTTGCCTATTTAATCCCTCCATTTTCCTTGCAATTATCCACTTTTTATGCTATCCTACTGTTACAATTCCATTTTTCTTACTCACATCCAACCACCATTGTATCCATTTTTAGGTTAATATCTTCCATTTTACATGATCATGGAGATACTCTTGAGTATCCTTGGACATCAAGCGATTAAACATCAAAACTAAATCGAAAGGACAAATCGTCAACAAGAGGAGCTATTTGAGTTTGCATTTCTTTGTTCCTTAATTATCTTTTAGCTTCTTTTTATCGTCCTCTCTTGAGTTTTTGGTTAAATTTGTGGTTGCTTAGGTTGTTATCTTCATTATTTCAATCTCCGTGACTTAGCACTCACATTTTTAATCTCTCTCTCTCTCTCTCTCTCTCTCTCTTACACACACACACATGTGTGTGTGTGTGTATTTATTGGATATTCAATGTTATTGAGGGTTAGTTTTAGGGTTTAATGAGGGTTAGGGTTAGGATTAGGGATTAGTTAGAGTTTAATTAAAGTTATTGTTCAACTAAACTTATAATTTAATTAGGATAATAATTTAGATCAATTAGGATTAGTTATGATTTATGATAAGGTTTGTTGATATATTATACTTTAATTAGGGTTAAGGTTAGTATTAAGTTTAAATTAATGTTAGTCTTAAATTGAACCTTAAGCCTAATACTAATCCTAACCATAATCTTATAGCTAACCCTAACTCTAATTCTATTTGCAATCATAACCCTTAGACTAACCCTATTTCTATATTTAATCCTAATCATAACCCTATACTAACTCCAATACTAATCTTAATCCTAATCTCAATTATAATCATACCCTACCCCTAAGCCTAATTCTCTCTTTTATTGTAAGTATAACCCTAATAATAATAATAATAATACTCTAATTAACATGATTATATTAATAACTTAATCCAATAATACTATAATAATGCTAATAATATTAATATAATACTAATAATAATAATAGAATACCACAATTAGCATGTGCATATGCATTTAAAGTTTGTATAAATGTCTAATGACAATGTTTAGGAGACTTCTATTTTGCTTTTACGACTTCGCCACTCTTATTATGAGGGCTTTTGTTTTTGACTTACGCGTCGTGAGATTGACAGGAGGCGGACAGATTCAAAGCACACTCTAATTTTCAAAATTGGCAAATCACTTATAATTTCAGAGTGACGAGAAAAAGAGAGCGTGTTAACGATGGATTAAGAATTTTAGTGTAATTTATTCAAACGCACTCATTTGTGTGTCTCAAGGGCGTTGAATTTACAGTTATAATGTTAGACTGAGAATTGAGGTTCAATCACAAGAGAAAAAACATTTAGAATGTGAATCATGCAAGAGCGGGAAAGAGCAGGCCAAAGGCCTTTTAAACGTGAATATGTTTGAAACAACCACTCTAAATAATAATAATAATTTAATATATGATCATTTACTGTTTGAATTTAAAATTATAAAAATAGTTGGAAGGGGTGTTATAGTTTATTAAGGGTTTTGGGTCTATTTCATATAATTCCTAAGATCAATTATCTTTATTTTGTTTTACGTGGTGGTAGGTTTGTTTGGGCTTGTCCATCACAATGAAGGATTATAGGAGGGGCTCATCTTATCTAGAGTTAAGCTTCAAATCGTTGGGCTAACCTATCAATTCCCCTCAATAAAAGAAAAGAAATTTATTTACAAAATAATTAACTGCAATATCAATTTAAAATAAATAAATAATAATAAAATTAGTCATTGATCAATTATATTCAAGCCTTAAGAAGACCACAATAAAAAAATATTACAATTATCATATAAATTAGCAATCAGAATTTAAAACCCGCTCACATGGTACAACATACACTAAATCATGGTACTCATCCCCTTTAAATGTTGGAGCTTTACACTTACTAAGACTTGATCCCTAATGGGCTCAATAAGAACCTTTCAACTTCACCAAGACTTGATCCCTAATGGGCTCAATAAGAACCTTTCAACTTCACCAATAGACCAAGGGCCCATCGGCATGTCCAACAATTTGTTGAACTTTTAAATTATTATAAATTTACTTTCAAATATAAAATGTGTTGAGAGTCCCTTAGAACCTATCACTAAATTGAAAACCTGTTTTTTTATTGTTGAGATATGATCAAACATTTAATCATTTTTGCACCAATTTAATCAAGTTGATAAGGTCTATGATTTGATCTAGACTAACTTGCAATGCTTTGATGAGTCTAGAATCAACTTCAAACCATTTGCAACTACAACCACAAATTGATGTGTTTGATGATCAATTTGACACTACAAAATCATTAACAACATTTGTGAGTAATACTTTTTAATGCAAATATTTTGATTTTTATGTAATTATATTGCAAAGAAAAAGGGACCTTACATGTGATTTGATAGATTGACATTATTTGAGAGATGATGACTAAACAACATGTGTTGATTAAATGAGAACCAAATTTTTTAATAAATTTTTACAAGTTTAAAAATGTGGACAACATTGGAGGTTATCTTACCTCAGTTCTTTCCTACCAGTGCCCACATCGAATCGAGGTGTAACATTTTAAATTTAATAAAATTTCGGCTAAGGCCTATTACCTATCAAAAAAAATATATGTGGACAACATACAACAATTAAAAAATAAAATAGCATTAGCTAGTAGAAGTACCATAAGGCCCTGGTTGATTTCCTCAATAGGCCATAACGTATGCAATTTACACTACTTGACTCCATGGAGGTGGTCTAGAGTATAGTTGAAGTAAGCCTCACCTTGATGCAAAATATTTTCAATGACACAATCAAGGAGTTAAGAACTAGCTGTTAGCAATAGAATGAAGTCACAATTTAAGGAGCGTTCCATGTCAAACACATTTCACCCCCCACAACTATGACTAGGATCCAACAATATATCTACACATTGCCTCACAAATATCTACACATGAGTCCTCATCTCTCTTTTTAGCTAACTCCCAAATTCAAAGAACACAAATGCTCAACTATAGATTTTTAATCTCTCATTCCAATTATTCAATGGCATTATTGACCATAACCACTCCAAGACCCATAATTGCCATTGCCCCACCCATCTAGAACCGCCAAGTCCTTTGTCTTTGACAATGAAAAAAGGCTCAAGTGAGCATCATTTTTCATAATGATGAGTAGAGGATGACATTATCATCAAATATACCATTAACATCAAGAACACTCAATACTCAAATCAAGGTAAATGTACCTATTGATAGTTTAAAAAACCTATTTCTCACATAAAAGGCTAGTCCCAACCAAGAAATGAGTATCATAAATTCATTAGGCATTAGTTACATGACCACATCTATCATTTCCATTATTAGCTATCAACTCACCATCCTTTTCCATTGCCAACTTGCCAATTAAAAGTATGATTGGCAAAGTATTTCATTTAAATTTTTTTAAGTAAGAGATAGATAAAAAGAACATATATATTTTATTTATGTTAGAAGTTAATTTATTTTACTATATAATTTTTTAATTATATATCTGCTTTTTTTTTGGCATTTCTATTTCTTATTTTATTTATTTTTGAGATATTTAAAATATATATATATATAGATTCCAAATAGTTTTTATTAACACAATCATGTTATTACACTTCAATCTTTGTTGTGATTATAGGTTATCCCTCTATATATAATTAAGTCTTTTTCATTACATTGAATAGTTTGAGTTTGTGAATCTTTTGTATCAAAACATATGAAACACAATTGTCAATGTCATGTTAAACATTTCAAATTGAATGCATACTTAATATTTTAAAAAGATAAATTAATGTATGAATTTTAATAGTAAACCAACTAAAGTTTGTCTCAACCATCTAATATTACTGATAAGATTAAAAGAAGATGGCATGTTCACTATTTGATACATAAATCACACTAACATAAAATTTAAAATTCAAATATTAATGTACCCAAATTTCAAAATATACTCCTCTCAATTTACACCAACACCTTACAACAAATAAAATTCAAATTTAAAAGAAAAAAAATTCACAAATTATAAATAAAAAATCTAATAAAATAGAGTAGAATATTAAACCTACACATTTTTCAAATTGTTTTTCTAAAATTTACAAAATTTCAATCCATTTATAATCAAATTGCACATTTAGTTTTTTTTAATAAAATATCATAATGCAATAGCTTAGTGGATTGTTTGTTGGATATAATGTAGTGAGATACACTTTAATGGATATCATGCCTCATTCAAACTTTTCTTTGTATAATGAGTTGTTTTATAGCACATCCATAATTAGAGAAATTTATGTAGAAGATGTCAAGAGATATCATAATGGAAAATGATTAAACAATTAGAAAAACTCTGGGGTGGGATGGATACTTTGGATCCATAAACATGTAGAAAAATAATCTTTTTAAGGAGTTATGTAGATTAATTAAGAAATATTATTTATACACAATCAAATAATCTAAATGATAAATTTGGATAAATAATAGTCATAATTTATTCAATTATGCAAATATAAAATAGATATCTTTATTAAGATAGATAAAAGTGACAATAAAAATTAGTGATTGAATATGTTTATAATATTTTTATTAACTAGAAAATAAAATCAATAATTAAACATAAATAATGAGGACTACATTATATTTTAAAAAGAAAAAAGAATTTTTGATATAATTATTAGTAGAAAGAATATTTAATTTTTGAATTTTTACAACAAATTATGAGATAATTTTGAGAAGAACTTTTATTTTATTTTATCTATATTATCTAATCCAAACAAGTTATATAACTATAATACAAAAATGCACAGAACCCATTTTACAAATCAGAGTTTCTTCTCAACTAGTTGGCATGAAATTTCCTTTATTCATGAAGTAATGTGCATGATTATTTTTTTATTTTGATTGTGTATGTTTTTAATCAATTATTTTGAAGTCCTCACTATAACCTCACTTAAGAGTATAACATCCTTATGCAGCAACGATCATGAGGTTAATGACATGTTAAGTGATAATTTCTTGACTTGATGTGTATGCAATTGTCTCATATGTCATTTACAATGTAAACTAACACCTACACCTATATCATCATGACAACTTTTAACTATCTTCATAATACACTATTAGAGCCAATAAATGTTGTTGGTAGATTCCATGGCTGTGATAATCTATCAAAACAAACAAATGATCCTATAATTACACTTTATAGGGATATGGCTACTCTTAGGGATTCACCATTGCAATTAAATCATTTATTAAAAGCTAATACACATTATATTGAGAAGATCTTCTATTATATGTCTACTATGACTTAGAATATATGGGTTTTAGATAAAAAGTAATATTGTAAATAATTAGGTTTACAAATTCACCCAACAAATGTTCTTTGTTTGACTCCAAGCTTGATATTGATATTTTTTTCTTATCTTCAAATTTTAAAGATGGATCACAAAAATTCACTAAAAATTAATAAATAGTTATATTGAGAATTGTTTTTTTTATTATATATTATAGAATATAATGTGATATATTTATTTGACAATAGATCACAAAATAATTCCAAATTCAATTATTGAAAGCTAATACACATTGTATCTAGAAGGTCTTCTATTTTATGACTGAGTATACTTATTTATATATAAATAAAAATATATTGTGAATAAATGGATTTAAAAATTAATTAATCAAATGTACTCTGTTTGAATGTGTTTTGACATTGATAATTTTTCCATATCTCCCTTCTAAAAATTAATTAGAAAATACACAATTATATTAGACTATTTTCTCATTCATTATAATGAATGTGAAAAACAAAAACAAAAATATCTCAGCATAGTCATTGATAAACAAATAATAGATGTTTTTTCATATGGTGAAACCTTAGAAGTGGAAGTAACCAGAATATGTTTTAATATTCTAGTCTACCCAATCTATATCCTTGGATATGAATATCATATCTTGGTGCATTGATAAGGCGCGGTGGACAAAAATATTTTGTATGCTTTCATTATATTAATTTTTTTTTGTTGTGACTAAATTGTGTGTCCATGTGATCTATATTGGTTAACTTCAAGATTTAATTGTCTATGTATAGTCACATTTTTTTGTATATAGCATATATAATCTTAATCCTAAATATGCACAAATGGTTTAACATCAAAACTGATGGAATCTATCATGCACACACACACAAAATCATTTCTTATCTTTGATCACAATTGGGCACAATTATATGTGCCCCAATATTCAATATCTTGGTGACAAATCCCCCCTCTAGTTGACATCACATGTTGTTGATAAGTGAATTCATTGTCTCATTTACACTCATCATGAATGTAAAAACTATAATCATGAGCTTGATTTCTTTTGTTACATGTTGTTTTTATTTAAAGCTTTAGTATTATTTCTTTTGAATGAGTCTTTCAACATGACATAATATACACTTGCTCTAGCCTACAAAATCTTATAGTTTTCCATAGATGTAGCTAATAGAGATAACATGTAACCAAAAACTAGAATCTAAACTTGTTATTTGACTCCTAAATGGATGATATGATGATGTTCCTATGGTTTGTTTAATAATCCTTCAATTTTGTCTCATCTATGCATTTTCAAGGCAAGAACTGTCATGTTATTAGAGGTTGTAAGTTGTGTTGAGTGTTTTGACAAGTTGAAGTTGTGAATACAATCATTTTCCTTCAAGCAATTATTGAATTTAAAACCTTCCTATGAATCAATTATATACTACATGTTCTAATTTGAGTTGCGAATGAAATTTGATCTCCATTGAAGTTGATTGTGATTTTAGGATAGCAAGTAGAATCTCAAAATTTTAGTGCATCACCTCCTAGGGCTAGTAGTTTTCAATTCAAAAGAAATCTTTCTATCGTTTTCCCTTGTCAAGCGCAATAATTTTAGGAGGCTCTCCAAGGGAAATAGCCCATAATATGGAGGTTCATCCTTGTTTTAGGTCACTCATAGCTTGAGAATCTCCCCATGCTGTGCAAGATTATTGAGTTTTGCATCTTAGCATTTGGGCACAATCCTTAGTGTGAGATTTTGCCAAGATCAAGAGGCAATGGAAAGCACAAATAAGAGAGAACAAAATAGATGATAGAAATAAACTGTATTCTATCAAGATGAAAAATATGATCAACTGGATCATTAAGCAATACATACAATGAATATGAGCCTGCTTATATAGGCAAGGCTATATGGATATGTGAGCACACAAACATGACATGTGGCTCAATAGGAAACAAGGGTAGGTAGGAAATAGGTGTGGGTAGGTAGGAGAAATGATATAATATTCCACATGAGGTGGATCACCCACTGAATGTGGAGTGTAACAACAAGATCAACACCATATAAGATGTAAATTCTCCTACACACACTATCCCAATGTGGCACAAACACCCAAGTGTCTCATACCCAAACTACTATGAAATGCATTTCCTAAGTAAACTTAAGTAAAGTGTAATAATATCCATGATGAATAATTATTTACACCAACACCCCCCCCTTAAGTGCAACTTAGGGGAATGCACTTAAGTCAAAAATGCAACTAAGCAATGCCAAATGGGTCCTGGCTACTAGGCCATGTTAGGTACCCATGTACAAATGCGAATGCATGAAAACCAATGCAATGAAATCTCTCACAAAGTGGGGAAAGAGAGAAAAACCCAATGGGAAAAAACCCTCCCCCAAAAGAGAGATGAAAAACTAGATACAAAGAACTCTCATAGAAGTATGTGAGGAACAAAACCCCATGTGAGGAAAAAGTCCCCCCCATATGAGAGAAGAAGAGAAGCTAGGAAGCCCCCCCTCAATGTGGAATCTACACCAATGATAGAAGCTCGATGTATGAAAAAACTGCTCCACGAACGTCGAACAACATTCCTCCCCTTAGGAAGAAACAAAACCAAAGGTGTATCCATGAAGTCTCCCCAATCATGAGGGGAAGATGTATGAAAAAAACTCATGATGAAAGGAATCTTTGAAAACTGCTCAAGTGTCCTCATGTCGATGTTGAAAGATACCCCCTCCAAAGATGGTAAACTGCTCCACACTACTGAAAAAGGCACTCCAAGATCTAGTGGAGATGGATGTAGAACATGTCCCAAAGACTCAAATGTCTCATCAAAAGATAAAGAGACCTCCTCCAACTACTGTGCATAAGAATCCACAATCATGTCAACCTCGAAAGAATGATCATGTATAGAATGAACAAGAGGGTCAGAGTGTTCCCTCGCAACAATAGAAGAAGGATCATCTTCATCAAAGAGAAGATGAATGTCATCAATGATGTCTCCCAAATCTACAATGTAGGATTCCACAAATAAACCTGCAATGTCTGTCAAGTAATCATCCCATGAATCTGAAGCTAGAAGACAATGAATATATGGCTGCACTGAATCACATGAAGGCAAAATTGTCGCACTATCTGCATCATCATGTGCAATAGGTGATGTGATATCAATATGAGGAGATGAAATACAAGGCTCAAGACCGGGGTCACATGTGAGAATCCCCATGTTCAAGTGTCCAAAGTTCTCCTCAAAATCTGAACCATGACAAGAAGTGTGATCATCATGTGTAGAATCATCAAATGTGAAATCATCATCATCAACAAAATCTGAAAAGGAGTATAACCAAGATGCATGATCAACCACCCCGGTTGCAATGATAGCTCTAGTCTCCAAGTCTTTAATGAAAACTGACTCAGGTGTGAACTCCACAACTCTCTTAGTTGCGCCATGTGTGATTTGATAGATAGAAAGGAGATTGTTTGTCAAGTGGGGTACACACAACACATCATTGAAGGAGTTATCCCCAATGTCAATAGATCCTTTCCCAATCACATCCATGTATGTATGATTTCCCATCAAAATTTGCGGCATGGTGCAAGGCTCAAATGTAGAGAACATAGACTGCGAAGATGCCATATTATGAGAAGCCCTTGAATCTAGAAGCCATCTCTCTAAATCATGACTGATAGTAGCAAATAGAGCTTTTCCTTTTTTTGTCCCAAAAGAGTGAGTCTTCCCACTTGTAGAAGCCATGAATACTTGCCCTTTTCCTTTTGAATGTGAGGAAGTGGAAGTTGGTGAATCATCCTTCTTGTAGACATTAGGCAAATCAATGTTATGCTTTTTGAGGATATGTGTGAGCTCATCAATCTTTTTAAAATGGCAACGACGCTCCTCATGACCAACCTTTTTACAATAGGCACAAGTAGGTCTCTCCCTCTTGGAAGAGGATGTATCTCCTTGTTGTGGAGAGGATGATGCTTTGTCCTTAGGCTTTGATTGCCATTTCTTCTTGTTTGAGTTGTCCTTTCCTTGATTTCCTTTGTTGCCTTGATTTGCCACTAATGCTTGAGACTTAGAAGCCTTAAGAATGCCCATGCTTATCAACTTAGTTTGTTCCATCATCAACATTTCATTGAAAGCATCAAATGTTGGCATTGTGTAGCTTGAACCCATTGTCATCCTATGGGTTTGGAAACTAGAAACAAATGCTGCATATTCTTGTGGAAGCTTACCTATCAAGTTGAAGATCAATTGAGTATCCTTCTTATCAATGCCACAATCTTTGAGTTGTGCCCTCAACTCATTTACCTTAGTGACATAATCTTGTATAGTATCAAAGTTCTTGGGATCCAACATGGTGAGACCACTATCAATTTGATATCCCCTAATCTCATCAACTTGACCATACAAGTCTTGAAACTTTTTCCAAGCATCCTTGATTAGAGTACACTTCTCAATATGAAAAATGAGATCCTTTGATACATACTTTCTTAAGGTACCAATTGCCATGATATTTTTAGTGAGCCAATCCAAGTGACCAACTGGATCAACCTTAGGATCAGTGGGAGCAACAATAGTTCCATAATGTAATGAGTGAGTCCTTTTTCCATAACTTTACTCCATGCATCAATTTTCCAAGTAGCATAATTATGAGGAGTTAAGAGATGAAACTTAGAAGAACCCATAGCAACAAAAAGGAAGTTACATGAGAGTACAAAAGCACAAGAGACACCCCCCTAAATTCACTCAATCAAAGTACCCCCCAAAAATGATGATTTTGGCACTTTATATGTAGTGCGTGTACAATAGGCCACTTGCAAAACAAGGCAAAGTGGACTTCTGCTTTCAATTTACAACTTCTCAAAATGAGATCTAAGAGACTTCAACAAATACTGCTAGTGATCTAAACTGAGATCCAAGCAAAATGCAAGCACCAAATATGCCAAAAATGGCCAAATAATGAAAGTACAATTTCTACTTAAAATTACTACAAACAAATGGCAGATTATGAAAGTAGGTGAAAAAATATGCACTTTCAAAAAAAATGGCACCTGAAAAGGAGTCCATATGAGCCCAAATGAAGCTTCCAAAGTTGTAAGAATCAGGATTTCATGATTTCTGAAAAACCTATATCCGTGAAACAGAAAAATCCTGCACCATTGTACAGATTGCAAAATTCTACCCCAAAACAAAAAAAAATTGCTCGAAAAAAGGAGTTCGGATGAGTGAGATATCGCTATTTGAAAATCGCTTGCAAAATTATAATTTCTGGAAAATTTCCATCGCGGCTTCAAACTTCAAATGCCTCTAGATTTGGCCTCCGAAGTCCGATTTGGATGAAACAAAAGGCAAAACTAACTTTCTTGGACCTCTTCAATCCAATGGTAACCTCAGATTTGATCCATCAAGCTTCAATAATAACCTACAATAGAAAATTCCAAAATGCAAACCCCAAATAGCATCAAATTTCTCTCAATTGGAAAACCAATGACACTCTAATGGCTCTGATACCATGTGATATTTTGCCAAGATCAAGAGGCAATGGAAAGCACAAATAAGAGAGAACAAAATAGATGATAGAAATAAACTGTATTCTATCAAGATGAAAAATATGATCAACTGGATCATTAAGCAATACATACAATGAATATGAGCCTGCTTATATAGGAAAGGCTATATGGATATGTGAGCACACAAACATGACATGTGGCTCAATAGGAAACAAGGGTAGGTAGGAAATAGGTGTGGGTAGGTCCACATGAGGTGGATCACCCACTGAATGTGGATTGTAACAACAAGATCAACACCATATAAGGTTTAAATTCTCCTACACACACTATCCCAATGTGGCACAAACACCCAAGTGTCTCATACCCAAACTACTATGAAATGCATTTCCTAAGTAAACTTAAGTAAAGTGTAATAATATCCATGACGAATAATTATTTACACCAACACTTACTAACAACAACTTTTGGCACACTAAGTGGGATAGTTTGGATTGTTTCAGTCCAACTATTTTCCATACATTGTTGATATTGGTATTTATATCAATGATATCTTCCTTTTGAGGCCATATCTTCACATGCCTAGCGACTTTGAGTTCAAATCTATTGGTTCAATAGTCCAAGTGTTGGTATGTTTCAAAGAAAACCTATTTTATTTTGATTCTTTGACTCTTTGAATAAATAAATATGTCTATAATTCATAAGAGTATGTATTATCATTACCTATTTCATGAGAGTGATATTCTTACACCATATTATCTATATTAGACCCAAAATACTTCTAGTTTTATCCCAGACAAACTTGCTAGAACAAGCTATTAGCATATTCAATATGCTTACCACCCACCCATTCCTTCTCAAACACCTTGGGAACTTGAATATAAGTGTACTCAACTTCAGAGTACTGATACAATGAGCCCAAAATATATGTCCATATACTTTCAATGAAAATTTGATGAGATCAAAAGACAACAAGAATTTGATTTGCAATAGGATGAGTGGGCTTATCAAGCCTATCATCATGAGAAAGATTTAGAGGATCAAAGGAAGAAGTATGAAGAATATCTTGCAGTGAGATAAAAACAAAGGAGAAGTAGATGAAGGTTTTTCTTGCTCAATTTTAGAGGTTGGAGACTTAATCGGCTCTTTCAATTCCTATCCTCAAACAAGATCGCTCAAGTACAATAGATCATCTTATGAAAGAAGAGGTTCGTCAGTACAAATTTAAAAGTTTTGGGCAAGGTAAGCCTATTCAAAATTCAAGTGAGTCTTCTAAAGTTGAAATCCCAAGTTTTAGAATCTTTCAACACATGCAAGATGTTATATGTATGTAGAAAACTAGGTCATCATTCCCCAAGAACAACCCTTTAAAGAGATGTCTCCACCTCAAGGAATCCCCAAATCTTATCAAATTCCTTTTGAAAATCAACTTTCATGCCCTGGCATCATCTTCCTTTGTCCAAGAGGTCCTATTTTATATCAAAAGAGCTATTTTCTTGAACAAAAGGAAGAGTTTTTTGAGGTAGAAGCAAAGCTTTTTTTTGTCAATACACTTGCAAATGATGTAGAAATAGAAGAATTAAATTTATTGCAATAAAATGATATGTATGACGATATAGAACAATAGTTTAAAGAGCAAGGAAAAAGTGTTGATAACGAGTTTTTGATTGTTTTGTTTAATGAGTTGCCTAGTTATATTGAGCAAGATGATGAGATAATGCTTGTTTTGTTTAATGAGCTACCTTTGTATGTTATTGATGAAGAAGAAGATACATCTATACTAACTCAAGAATGATTTTGAAACATCATCAAAATACAAATTATGTTGACCTTGAGGTGTTGCTTCATCAAAAGACAAATGAAGATAGCATTATTTTGAAAGACAAAAAGCTTGAGATGGGTGAACATTTTAGTCAAGTTGAACAAGCTAAAAGACAAGAGCTTATTTCTCAAGAACAAGAGCTAGTTTGTCAAGAAAACATTGGAAAGAGATGTAATGAAGTCAAAATCAATCCCATTATGTAGAAAAGTGAAGAAGATTTGGAGGAAGATTCTTTTTTAGAAGAGTTAGAAGGATTTTGTTCAAATTCGGACACTAAGCCGACATCTCCCAGGTTCATGAACAACATGAGGGAGAAGTGCATGATATCATGTCTCCAAATGAGGTGTTGGAGAGATCACTTTAACATCAGCATGAAGGAGAGGATCTCAAGAGGCAAGAGTAGGATCAAGCAAATATAGAAGCCATTTTTTGACTTGAACCCAATGAAATGAGTGTAACCAATCAACAAGAGGATATTAAAGAAGCATTTCATGAGTAAGAGACCAGTGTTGAGGTTCCAAAGTTTGTCCTTACAAGAGGTTGCCCCAATCAACCATATGGCAAGAGATGAAGCCAATAAGAGAGTGTCATTCATGCTTACACCTAAGTATGAAGAAGCAAAAAAGAAACCTAAAAATGGGATAGGATCTAAAAATTTCTAAGGAATAAGTCATCTAAATAAATTCTTAAGAACAAACACATTTCTTAAATTCCATCATTCTAGATTCCTTCCAAAAACCTATTTTCCTTGCCTTCATTGAATATAAGATGTATGATTAAGATAACATTCTATTTTAATATCAACTAAACAAAAAGTGTTAGCCACAAAACATAAGTGTTTGTACATGATGGAATGAATCTCCCCTTATAAAATTTAGACATGAATGAAGTACAAGAACTCAAGATATGTAACATAATTGTGACTAAGGATTGTAAACAAAAATTACACTTGGCAAATGGAATTTAGTCTTCACTACCATTTGCTAGGAATTCAAGTAATGCAAAAGTATCCAATTCATATCTCACCCCTTTCTCTTATAGACGTAGACAAATTGGGTAAACAATTATCACAAAGTTCATTATTTTAATCAAATATTATTGTAGTTAGATTCATGAATTTAGAGATAATATTCACTCATTTTTATTATAACTAGAGTTGTTCATTGATTCCTTGAATGTAGGAACATGTGTTACAAATTTATTATTAAAGTGCATTGTACTTTTCTTGGAGGCCAACTCAACCATCATTTGTACTTTTCCTCCTATCAACCATTTTAATGACTTATTGAACTTCATATTGGTGTTTTTGATGTGTGTGACCATGTAAAAGTTTTCAACCCATTTTATTGTTGCATGGTCTCTATCATCTAAGCAATTTTGTAGCTGATTTAAAGAACCAATCTAATAAAACTATGAAATCCACCAATTAGCTAATCTAGAAAATTTATGGCATCAACCACTTGACCAATATAGAATTGAAATCATTAAATTAACCAATTGACACATGCACAAGCATACATACATATACACACACACAAATCTCTAAATAATTCAAGAGTTAATTATTTCAGTATAATTTGGGGGGCTGCAACCACTTCAATAGACCCTAGTACATGCAAGGAAAGATCTTGATCATAATGTAACAACTTTCTATACCAACACAACTCTATCCAACTTTAAAATAAGATACCAATCATCCTAAGAACACCTCGATAACAAAAAAATACCTCATTATGGCAAGGAACATTATTCAACTTGTAATTGAGAGAAAATACCTCATTTCTACTAGGATGACCATCAAGTGTAGGTGGGAAGTGGCTCAAGTTGAAGATTTAATCGGATAAATACCTCTTGCTATTTTTCTTAGTAGTTGTAATCTTCGTATTCAAACCTCACTTATGGGGTGATTAAAAAATGATTGAAATGACAAGTATGTAAAAGTTATTTTTGTAAGACATATTATTCAACTTATAATTGAGATACAGAGATTCACCATGTCTACTAGGATGACAATCAAGTGTTAGTGGTAAGTGGTTCAACTTCAAGATTTAATTGGAGAAGCACCTCTTTCTATTTTGCATAACAGTTGTAATCTTGGTATTAAAACCCTGTTTGTGGGGTGATTAAAAAGGATTGAAATGAGAAGTGTGTAAAAGTTATATTTGTAAGAAAGAAAGATTCAATACTCTTGTATGATTCTACTTAAAATGTAGTATAGGAGGAAAATCATCAACACCACCTTTACTGTGTTGAAAATGAAATTCATGTCTAAAAGGTTTGTTGAAATTTCAAAAGAAAAGATTTTGTTGTTTAGTTTCATAAAAAAAATTCTATTATATGAAATAAAGTTGCTAATTATGCTATGAATAAAACAAATGAAATAAAATGAGAAAACAAATTAATGATATGGAAGACTTAGCTATGTATTTTTCTATTCAACTCAACGTTCCATATATGGGTTATTGCAGGTGCAAAAAGATTAAATGGTAGTATGATAGTAGCATTTTCATATGGTTCCTTTTCTTTAAAATAGAACTAAAAATAAATGCAAAAAGAGAACCATCTTCTACCTTAGACATGAGATTACAGTTAGATCTTCTATGATATGATATAGAAGATAAACTAGAAGAGAAGAAAACTTTGATTTTTTTATAGTTTTCAATGATCCAATTTACTCATTGCAAAAGTAAAAATAATGATAATGCATTGTTGTGTGTATGAGAGAACATTTGGTAAACTTTATGTGGATAAGGAAAGAAAGTTAAACAATCCTAGAGTACTGCAAAATGTTGATAAGTTTTTTTGTTTTATAGAGATTAACATAGATATGATTTTCTCAAAGTAGATACATTTACAAATTTTGGGTGGTATCTACAATGAATATTTAAGGACATAGAATAAGCATTGTTGTCGTCTTATAAATAAATAAATATATGTATATATATATATATATATATATATATATATATATATATATATATATATATATATATATATATATATATATATATATATATATATATATATATATATATATATATATATATATATATATATATAATATTGACAGTGAATGAATAAAGGGCATGAGCATTAAAACACTGAAGTGGTGCCTGAGAGTAATGTAGCAATGTGGGTCTTTAACAATTAGCTGTGCATGTTAGGCGAGCCCCTAATTAACATTTGGGTAGGTTTGAGATGCCTGATGAGTTTTCTTGGTCACCCATTCATCCTCTGTTTAGATCAAAACAAAGAAAATATCAAAAATCAAATAATTTTTGTATAGCAATTTTTCAATCTAGTGTTGGAACTGAAGAGAAGAGCAAAATTTGAAACCAAAACCATGAGATACATGAAATCCATTAAGACAAAAAAACTCAAAATCCTAAAGCAGAAACCAAAATAACCTTTGTGTTGCTACCTCAAGTTTCATCAAGATCTAGTTTGGGACTTTGGCTACCTCAAGTTATCTTCTTAAATCTCCATCACATCTTTCTTAGGCACTTGTCAATCTTAAGTAAGAAATTATTGTCATTCATCAAGATCTAGATTGCTTGAAATAAATTTAGTCTTACAATCTCTATTATTATTATTATTTGGTTATCTATAATGTTGTCAAGTTGTATACACTATTATCTCTTGGTTTTCCATACATTGCCAATTTAAATCCAACATCGTCCTCTCAATCCATTCAAACATCCAAATCATAATTTCTTATTTAAGATTTATTATTTCATCTTATTTTCCATCATCACTTATCACCTTTATCCAATCTCATCATTCCTAGGTCTTTTTTTTGTATGCCTATCACAAGGTTACAAGCTAAGAAACAACTCATGGATTTCAAATCTAATGATATCTTCTTTAAGGAAGTAGTCTATTAAGTACCCTTACGAAACAAATTTCCATTTCATCCCAAATCACACATAATTAATATCAATATTTTGATGACCTGGATTCACCCACGTTAGAAGTATTTTCCCAAGAAACCCAAGAAATGGAATTAATGCATCATTATATCATGAAACACACCAAACAAATCAATCTTATTCTAACTAGGAAAGGTGCCAAAGTACCTCAATATTTTGACATCTCCCAACTCATTTAACAAGCTCCTTCCACACCCCAACTTCTAACCCTCAAGATCTCACATGTTTTCCTTTTTCTTCTAACCCTCTTATTACCTCAAAAACCAACAATCTCATCTCCACAACAAATTTACATGTAAAAATATCACCAAGAATAACTTATTAATACTCAAACCATTGCATCTCAAATCCAACAACCTCAATGATCCATCACTTCTCCTTGACATTTCCACATTAATCTCATTAAACAGAACCCACACCCTCTAAAATTCATATACCATTTCATCCACCTATCAAAACTTACAAACATCACAATATATCATCTCCCATTAACACCAACCAATGATACCTAATATTAAATAAGTTCATTGCCATAAAATGTTCAACAAATCAAAGGTACACTGAAGGGTCTTTAATTAGGACATCAAAAGAAAAGTTACACCTTTCAAGAGATACATCATTACCCTTGTAACAAGTCCATCTCCATTATTAGTTTTCCTCAAATTTTTGAAATACCTAAATTCAGTAAATATAAAGGAAAGAGAGATCCTATGGAACACCTAAATTTTTTTTACGTAGCATACAAAGAGTTCTTTTGTCCTATGGACAAAAACATGGTTGTGCTCCATATTTGTGTACACACCGCACAATGTCATATGCATAATATTACTTGGCATGCCCTTGTTACTATGAAATTATTTTTCCTTTTCAAGTTTTGTAGCAAAAACACACTTCATTGGATCATGACGAAAACAATATATTTTACATTATAAATAATCTTCTTGAAGATTCACATGATACTTCC
Source organism: Cryptomeria japonica (assembly GCF_030272615.1). Taxonomy (NCBI): domain Eukaryota; kingdom Viridiplantae; phylum Streptophyta; class Pinopsida; order Cupressales; family Cupressaceae; genus Cryptomeria; species Cryptomeria japonica. The sequence goes on from NC_081406.1 coordinate 193,803,469, forward strand.
TTAATGGATTGGGAGCATGTCTTTCTTGATGTCCTTGAGTTTCATGTATAGAAACCATCTTACTTTAATTTAGTCTAGGTTTCTTGAACGAGTCATGATTATAAAGTTGATAATGTATTTTTTACCCTAATTGAAATGTGTGGTAATGTTAGTAGAAGGAAGCCCCATCTTATTCCACTAGAAAATAAGGTCTATTATGTTGGATGATTCCTGTAATGCAACAAAATGATTCAAGATGTGTCTACTCTCATAATAGTTAAAAATCATATAATCATCAAAACATTAGAAAAAATATTGAGCATTAACTACATGGTGTTAGCTAATTTTTCACTATTAAAGTGTTTTTTAAACTACTAAAAAAACAACTAAAATTTTAGGGGAGCATACCAAACGATCTGTTATGTTTTTTTAATAAAAATAGGATCATCGGACTACTTGAACCCCTTAATCTCCACCAATTAAAAAAATATTAGTTTAGAAATTAGATTTAGAGAACTATGACTTATGTTCTTGGCACATCTTCAAATTTTGAGTGTAACTAATTTCAATTTCCCATCCAAGAACAATATTTTTTTATTTAAAATAGAAGGGCCACTTAAGATCCCATTGTGGTCCACCATTTGGATGCACATACCCATAAGATGCAACAAGAATTTAAATTTCTTTATCTATTACATACTTACGATTTTTTTTAGTTCTTAAAAAAAAAATTCATTTAAGCTTTTAGATTTGTCTTAATTATTTTGAATGTTATTATGTGAGTTAAATGTTATTTATAATTACACATTTCTTGTATTTCCTATTGAGATCATGTTACTTGGATATTCTAGGAGTATTGTAAAATATTAGTTTAAACATTTTTCTTAACATAGTCTCTTTCGGAGAATGTAAAAAAGGTGAGTGTGCAAGTTCCCGCTCTGCAAGTTCAAAATTCAAACCTCTATCGTTCATGGTGGTGTGTGCTGGTGGGGATCTCCCCCCACCACCCATGGTCCCCGTTCTGGACCTTGCGATGCTGACATTGTCTGCCACATCCTCTCCTAGTCCCACTATGGTTCCTCCTTTCATTCCTGCGGTGCCTCAATTTGATAGTTCTCCATTGGAGAACCCTCTGGACATGGGCGTGGTATATGATTCTGACCCTATTCCTACCATGTCGGTTGTTCTAACCTCAAAGCCTCCGGCTAGTAATGCGAATCTCAAAGGCTGGAAAAACGTGCTGGTCAGAAAATCTGAGACTGTGGACCCCAACTTCATCCCAGTCTACTCGCAATTATAGGAAGGGAACATCTTTTGAGCTTCCTGACGTTGTTTTGTACCGTATTTTATAGAACATGGCTAACACTCTGGTGGAAAGTTCTCCCTATGCCCCATAGTGGAGATGGTCCGAAAATGGGTCAAGGACAAATAGAAACTGAAGGGGAGTGTTTATGTCAGTGCTATGCCTGGCACCCTCTTCCTCTTCAAATTTACTGCCAAGGAGGATGTCACCCTTGTCCTCTCTGGTTGTTGGTCCTATGGTCGTAACAACCTCTCCCTCTATCATTGGAAGGTTGGCTTTTACCCTGTGGATGACTTGCAAAAAACCGCATCGTTATGGGTTCGTCTCCTAGGGCTTCCCCTTCAATACTGGGATGAATCCATCCTCAAATGGATTATGAACTCATTTGGTCACTTTGTAGGGGTTGATGAAATCACCAGATCCAAATCGTGCCTAGTCTATGCTCGTTTCTATGTTCAAGCTACTGTGAGCATGAACCTCCCCAACTTCATAACCCTCAAATCCAAGCTTGGCAGTTGGACTCAAGCTTTGGTTTATGAAAATGCTACCCTCTTTTGCCATAAATGTCGCAAATCCGGGCATGGTATCTCTCAATGCAAGGCCCCAACACCCCCACACCTCAAGCTTAAGGACCCAGCCCTAGGGGAGGACCCAGTGCCAAATGCTCCTATTATTCACCATGACCTTCCTACTTTATTTTTCAATTGTTTGAACTCAACAAATGTATCAAAAAAATTAGATTTATTAGCCAAACAATAAATCCAATTTCTACGAAAAAAAACATTAATGAAAGTAAGAAAATACATGGATTTATTTAGTGAGGGAGTTGCCATAGGACCTCACAAGTCGGTATGAATAACTTCAAGATATTTTTGTGCTCTTCTAGACAAATAAATTTAAAAAGTATATCTATGTTGTTTTCTAAACAATTTTCACAAATTTTATGGTCATTCTTAATAAATGGCAATCCTTCAACCATATGTTTCTTCATAAGAAAAATCAAACCACCAAAATTTGCATGCCCATTCATTTGATACCATAATTAACTATCATATACCTCTGTAGTACTCAAGACTTGCTTTGGTGAAGAAAAATAAAGGGGAAACATACCATCACTTGTCATTTGTACTTGAGCAACCATTGCATATCTTTGTGACTTATCTTTGATTATACAAGCATTCTTGTCAAAAACAACTTGATAATTCTATTGAAGCATCTTACCAACTGATATTAAATTCTTTTTTAGAGCAGGAACTACCAAAGTATTAGAAATGTGCATAGTTTTTCCATTCCCATTTTGTACTTCAATGGTTCCTATTCCTATAGTCCTATGTGAATTATTGTCTCCCAACACAACATTACTATCATATATTCTATCCAAGTTAATAAACATATTTTAATTAGAAGTCATATGTTGGGAGTATCTAGAATCAATATACCAAAAGTCTCTTCATTAGAATTTGTATTCAAACAAGAAAGAAACATTTTTTTTAGCTTCTCCAATATTATTAGCATATTGCTTATGCCAACATTCAGATTCATAATGACCAAATTTGTTACAATGGAAACATTGAGCATGTCTTTTGTCTCTACCAACACCCCTGCTTCTACCTTTGCTACTACCTCTATAATTTCTATTTCTTCCTTGAAAACTAGAACCTCTTTCTCAATCGTAACCCCTACCTCTACAATTGTGACTAGATTCACCTATATGTTCATATTTGGAGTCATTGCCATAACCAAATTTGGGAATGCATTTTACATGTCTTATGTTTACCTTAGATGCAAATTCTTGTTCTAATGATTCTTCACTACTTTTCATTTGTTCTTTTGTTGTTAATAGAATACCACTTAGCTCATCGATTTTCATAGATGTAAGATCCTTTGAAATTTCAATTGTGGAAACAATATTATCAAATTTGGAAGGCAAAGTTCTTAATATTTTCTCAACCGTGCATGTTGATTGCTTACAACATCTCCTATAATTCTCATCTAATTTATCATACCATCAACTTGTGTTAAAAACTCATTAACTGATTCATTTTTACTTATTTTAATATTTTTTAAAAAAATCTTTAGTTTTTTAAACTTAGCTATATGAACACCTTGATATGCATTTGCAAGACTTTTTCATGCCATTTAGAATGTTCAATACTAATTCTAGGATAAATTAGTTGGCCTAATGCACCTTGAATTAGAAATAAAGCTTCATCATCTTTTTGTTCATTTTGCTTAAGTTCTTTTTTTTGTCGATTAGTTAAAGCATTTATCTTCAATTTCTTCATTACCCCTTAGTGACAATATCCCATAAATCTTTAGATTTCAACAAAGTCCGCATTCTTGTATTCTAATAATCAAAATTTGTCCCTTGTAAAACAAGAAATCAATAGCCCTGATGTACCAGTAATATTTCCCATCACAAATGAATACAACAAAATGTTTATCAATACTTGACCCACTCTCATTGACAACAACAAATTCTCTTGATAAACACAATTTTTTTTTTTTGACAAACTCCAATCCACTCATCATTTACCAGTAATTATCTAATCTTATGACCAACTACAAATATTTTAATCTCCTCTTTTGCTATGCTGGATATATCAATTAAAGCTATCAAACACTACAAGAAATAAGTCAAATGTTATGATGATCTACAGATCATCAATATAGAAAAAAAAACACAGAAACTACAAAAACAATAAATATATGGCAGCAAAAGATTTATTTATACACGTGTTTCTAAAAACTAAATTCAATAACTGCCCAAATCTCTCACTCAATTCATTAAAAAGATAAAAGACTAGGAAAAAACGGTTCATTTAGATTCATTCATTGCACGTGAAAAATACAAATATGTTGAGAAACATGTGTCTCAACCTTGCAGTCTTTTTCTAGAAAATTCTAGAATTTGTTTGAGGTAGTTTTCCACATGTTTATGCATTGGAAAATGGTTAGTGAGTTGTTAAAAATGAGTCTTGTCCATAGTAGAATATGGGTGGGCCATTTTTAGAGCCTTAATGACTCATTTTGTGACTTTTAAGAGGGTCTAAGCTACGGGACAAAATTATGGACGGGATTACTATTTTAACCTGGTTGTTTTTCCATTTTGGAAATGTAAATGTCAAAAATGGGCACCATGTGGCATGGTGGTTAAGCCCATGGTTTTGTAAAACCACAAGTGGTTTCCAGGTTGTAAAATCACTATAAAAGGAGGGCTTGGGGAGGAGTTTGATCATTGAGTTTTTTGCAAGACTGGATGCTAGAAGGAGTCTCTCTGAGTTCGAGTTGTGGTGATGCGCTCCTGTAAGAACTTGCATTGCAAGTGTATTGTAATCAACTTGATTTGATAATACATTGTGCGAGTTTTGGAGGGTGGGGTTTTTCTCCCAGAAGGGTTTCCCCACAGTAATCATTGTGTTATGTGTTCATTGCTATTTTATTTATGCTTTATTGTGCATTTCTTGATATCTTAGTAATATTTAAGTTGAAAGTTGCATAACCGTCCTCTCAAGATTAGCGTAGGAAGCGTTTCCGCACACCTTTGCTTCCTTACAAGTGGTATCAGAGCCTGGCCAGTTTTGGTTCTATTTGTTGGGTACATGGTTTTTTGAGCTAATCAAGGTTTGAGTGGGAGCTTGTGCAGAGTATTTCATTTTTGTATTGCAGGATCGTAAAGATGGCAAGTATATTAGGGAGGATTGATGTAGAGAAGTTTTCTGGCACAAACTTTGAAATGTGGAAGCTGAAGATGGAAGATCTGTTGATTGATCGAGATCTATGGGATGCGATTGATGAGAATAAGCATAGGCCCGCAGATCTGCCTTTAGCCGCACAATATGATGTGACAAATAGAAAAGCTAAAGGTCTCATCAGATTGTGTCTTGTAGACTCTATTCTGATAAATGTCCATGAAGAATCTACTGCAAAGAAGCTTTGGAAGAAGCTAAGTGAGATCTACCAAGCGAAATCACTTGTGAACAAGATCTTCTTAAGGAAGAAATTGTATTCTTTGAGAATGGAAGAAGGTGGATGAATTTCTGAGCATCTGGAAAGCTTTAATATGTTGGTAACTCAGTTGACCTCTGTTGGGGTGCCAATGGATGAAGAAGAAAGATGCCAAATCTTGTTATGTTCGTTTCCAGACTCATGGGACAACCTTGTTATGGCCATAGGGAGCACTTCAATTACCTTGAAGATGGAGGATGTTGTTGGTTCTCTACTTTTTGAAGAGATGAGAAGGAAGGTCTCTCTGAATGCCAAAGAGGTTTTGAGTGTTCGAGGAAGACCAAAAGAAAGAGGCAAGAACGAAAAGCAGCATGGCCGTTCTAAGTCCAAGAATAAGGGGAGATCAAAATCTCCTAGTAAGTCCAAGGTAATTTGCTGGAATTGTGGAAAGCCCAGACATTTCCGAAAGGACTCTAAAGAAGAAAAGAAGAAAAAGAAGAAGAAGCAAGATTCTGATTCTGAGTCCAAGAAGGAAGATGGAGATGCTTTTATTGCAGCCTTGGCCACTCATGCAGGTGACAATGCATGGTTGATAGACTCAGGTGCATCTTTCCACATGACTCCTATTAGAAATTGGTTTAGTAAGTATGAAAAGTTTGATGGTGGTAAGGTGTATTTGGGTGATAACTCCTTTCTTGAGATTGTTGGTCATGGAAGTGTTCATGTTAAATTTTCTGATGGTAGAACTAGAAGATTTGATGGTGTCTTGCATATCCTGGGACTAGCAAGAAATTTGTTATCTGTTAGCAAACTAATAGATGCGGGTGTGCATGTACAGTTTTCTGAAGCAGGTGTGAAAATGGTAAGAGGTGCTATGGTGATAGCAAGAGGAAGCAGATTGGGTACACTATACCAGCTTGATACATGCACAGTTGAGTGCAATAGCACTTCTGATAAGACTATGATAAAGACTATGTTGGAAAAGGAGAGGGTGTCTCTTTCAATAGATGGTCATGGTTTTTGGGTACCCAAGGGTGCTCTGTCTACTGAATCAAAGTTGCCTGCAGAGAAGACCATGTTATGGCACCAGAGACTTGGCCACATAGGTGAGAAGGGTCTACGGACCTTGAAAAATAAGAACCTTGTTGATGGGTTGAATGATTGCAATCTTGAATTTGATTTTTGTGAGCATTGTATTTATGGTAAACAAAACCGCATTCAGTTTTACTCGAGTTCTCATAAGTCTTCATGTATTTTGGATCTAATCCATTCGGATGTATTTGGTCCAGTTGATGTTCCTTCTATTGGTATATCAATTTATTATGTTTCTTTCATTGATGATTTCAGTAGAAGAACATGGGTTTATTTTCTTAGGAGTAAAACTAAAGTTTTCAGTCGTTTCAAAGAATTTAAAGCAATGGTTGAGTTGCAGATTGGAAAGAAAAAAAAATGTTTGAGAACTGATAATGGTGGTGAATTTTGCTCCAATGATTTTGACACATTTTGTAAAGATTGTGGTATTAAAAGAGAGAAGACAACTCCGTATTCTCCACAACAGAATGGAGTTGCAGAAAGAATGAACAGGACCTTGATGGAGAAGGCTAGGAGTATGCTGAGTGGAGCTGGACTAGAACAAAAGTTTTGGGCTGAAGCTGTAGCCACTGCCTGCTACTTGATAAACAGGTCTCCTACATCAACTCTTGTTGATAAGATGCCAATGGAAGCGTGTTCGGGCCACAAGCCTTCACTTAGACATCTGAGAGTGTTCGGTTGCAAAGCATATGCTCATGTGCCAAAGGAGAAGCGGACAAAATTGGACAAGAAAGTTGTTAAATGTATTTTCATCGGATACAGTTATGGTGTAAAAGGATACAAGCTTTGGAATCCTATTGAACAAAAGGTATTTTATTCAAGAAGTGTTATTTTTAGAGAAACTAAGCCTTCTTCTATTACAGTGCAGCCAGAACAAACAGAACAAAAGAAAGATGTGATTCAACTACCTGCTACACCGGAGAAAGTTGAATCAAGGCCCTTAGAAAGACAAGAAGTCGAGGAGAGCTCTATGAGTTCTGAATCATCAGAGGAAGAAGAGGTACCTGAAGCTGAAGCTGAACCTGAACCTGAACCAGATCTTGCTCGAAGGTCTACTAGACAAAGGAAACCACCTGAAAGGGATGGGTATTCTCCTGATGATTGGAGATGCATATTTGCATTGAATGCTAACATTGATGAACCGAGATCTGTAGAAGAGGCTCTTGGTATGAATGATTCAGAGTCCTGGAAAATAGCCATGGATGAAGAAATGGCAGCTCTTAAGAGGAATGAAACATGGGACCTTGTACCATTGCCTGAAGGACGAAAGCCTGTTGGTTGTAAATGGGTGTTCAAGAAGAAGATGGGTTCAGATGGAAGCATTGAGAAGTATAAAGCACGTTTGGTTGCAAAAGGTTACTCTTAGGTTGAGGGAGTAGATTATGGTGAGATTTTTTCTCCAGTAGCCAAAATGACATCCATTAGATTTTTATTTTCTATTGCAGTAGCCTATGATCTAGAGATCGAGCAAATGGATGTGAAAATAGCTTTCCTTCATGGAGATTTGGAGGAAGAAATTTACATGACATAGCCTAAGCACTATGTGATGAAAGGTAAAAGTCATTTGGTCTGTAAGTTGAAGAAATCCTTGTATGGTTTAAAACAGAGTCCTAGGATGTGGTACCAGAAGTTTGATACATATGTGTTGAGTTTGGGATTTGTGCGATATAAATCTGATCACTATATATATTTTAAATCTGATGGTGATCGTTTCTTGGTCATTGCCCTGTATGTCGATGACATGTTGTTTATTGGCAAAGGAAAAAGTTTGATTGCAGAGTTAAAATCTCAGCTCTCGATAAAGTTTGAAATGAAAGATCTTGGTGCAGCTAGGCACATTCTGGGATTGGAGATGGAAGAGATGAGTCGAGTACCATATCAGAGTGTTGTTGAAAGTTTGATGTATGCTATGGTCTGTACAAGACCAGACATTGCCCAAGCAGTGGGAGTTCTTTCTCGTTATATGTCTAATCCAGGAAGAGCACATTGGGATGCAGTAAAAAGAGTTTTCAGATACTTGAGGGGTACTTTAGAGTACTCGATATGTTTTCATGGAACAGGAAATGAGCATTCCTTAGATATTCGAGGCTATGTGGATTCAGACTAGGCCGGTGATGTTGATAGAAGAAGATCCACCAATGCATATGTGTTTACATTATTCGATGGTGCAATCAGTTGGATGAGCAAGCAACAGGCTATGGTCACTTTGTCCACTACTGAGGTAGAATATATGGCAGCTACTCATGCCTGTAAGGAAGCCATCTGGCTAAAGAGATTGTGTTCAGATATAGAGTTCAAACAGGGTGCAGTGACAGTCAGAGTGCAATCTGCCTAGCGAAGAACCCTACTTTTCATGCTAGGACCAAGTACATTGATATACAAAATCATTTTGTGAGAGATATGATTGAGGATGGCAAGGTGAAGCTGGAAAAGGTAGAAACTTTGGTGAATGTTGCTGATGCATTAACTAAACCCGTGAGTATAGAGAAATTCAGATGGTGTTCAGAGTCTATGGGCCTCTCGACCCCTAGCAATTAAGTCCATGATATTTTGGATCCCCTGACTCTTGCAAGGTGTTCGACAAGTGGGAGAATGTTGAGAAATATGTGTCTCAACCTTGCAGTCTTTTCCTGGAAAATTCCAGAATTTGTTTGAGGTAGTTTTCCACATGTTTATGCATTGGAAAATGGTTAGTGAGTTGTTAAAAATGAGTCTTGTCCATAGTAGAATATAGGTGGGCCATTTTAAGAGCCTTAATGACTCATTTTGTGACTTTTAAGAGGGTCTAAGCTAGGGGACAAAATTATGGACGGGATTACTATTTTAACCTGGTTGTTTTTCCATTTTCAAAATGTAAATGTCAAAAATGGGCACCATGTGGCATGGTGGTTAAGCCCATGGTTTTGTAAAACCACAAGTGGTTTCCAGGTTGTAAAATCACTATAAAAGGAGGGCTTGGGGAGGAGTTTGATCATTGAGTTTTTTTGCAAGACTGGATGCTAGAAGGAGTCTCTCTGAGTTCGAGTTGTGGTGATGCGCTCCTGTAAGAACTTGCATTGCAAGTGTATTGTAATCAGCTTGATTTGATAATACATTGTGCGAGTTTTGGAGGGTGGGGTTTTTCTCCCAGAAGGGTTTCCCCACGGTAATCACTGTGTTATGTGTTCATTGCTATTTTATTTATGCTTTATTGTGTATTTCTTGATATCTTAGTAATATTTAAGTTGAAAGTTGCATAACTGTCCTCTCAAGATTAGCGTAGGAAGCGTTTCCGCACACCTTTGCTTCCTTACAAAATACACTCAAAACATTTAAAATGTTAAAAACATTAAAAATGAAGTGAGCAACGCTTTGTCTTTAAGCCAATTAATCAAAACACTTGTAAGTGGTCAACATTTTGCAAAGAATCAACCAATAAAATCATACAATGAAATGTAAAGAAGCACACTTGGATTTTTACACCTGCAACTTCTTGAATTTGTTCAAGAAAATTGTATTGAAGAGACCCTAGTCACCGCCTAATGTGATGGATAAATTCTAATTTTTATTCTTCAGTAGTAGATGAGTCAATGGGATGAATGATTTGTATTGCAAGTGCATATCGTTTTATTTGAAATGAACACTAAACAATATTTAACAGCGACAGATTCAAAGCACAACGTAAAATTTTCAAATTTGGTAATCACTTATAGTATAATATATATTGGAACACATGCAACTAATTGTTTCTCAAGCACGTGTGACAGGAATTATAGCCGACTGAGAAACGAGCTACAATCACAATAACCTTGTTTAAATAATAATAATTTAATCTTTATTCCAAAATGTATCAATTTAATTTATAGAAAAAGCATAAAAGGTGGTAGGATGCATTTTAAAAGTTATATCATGATTAATTTAATTTAAAATATAATTAATCATAATCTCAATTTAAAAATAATAATAATAATATGATTAGTCGCTGCTCAATTCTATTCAAGTATTAAAGATATCAGTGATAAAAAATAAAATTGCAACTAACATTTAAATTAGATTTAAAACTATGAGATTTCCACAATCCATGTTATATTCTTATGAAACTTTCTAGATTCGATTGTGTGTATTTTTTTCTAGTTTCGAGTGTGATTCGAAATGTTGATGGGAAAAAAATACACACAATCGAATCCAAAAAATTTCATAAGAATAGATTTAAAAGTTAAACGTACAAATTATATGGAAGAAATATGAGAGTGATTATTGTAAGAAAAAAATAAAGGATAATATATTTAATATGTAATTTAAAAAAAAAAAAACTGAGATTATAGTTAATTGTTTTTTAAATTAAATTTTTAAATTTTAATTTATTACAATAGTTGTGATTTCAAAAATTAAGCTATTATAATCATTTAAAATAGTTAAGATGGAATAAGATTTATTTACAAAGTATTTTAATGGTAACTTTTATGGTGTAATATTGCAATTAAATATGTGAATTGAAATTTGAAATTAGATCTAGAATCAAATATTTCAAAAAACTAAAATTTAAAAATAATGGGGTCTATGATGAAAGTCTCTAAAGATGAATAAGTACACATTGAAAGTTTGATGATGATCTAATAATCTAGCTAATGACATACACAGCATGAAAAATTAAAAACCCAACTTTTAACTTGTTATTTCAAGGTAAAAATGTCACAATGTCCTTTCAAAGCCTTCCATTTGTCACCTTTGTTCATCCCAAGTGAAATTTTAAAATTGCAAGTCAAACCCTTCCACCAATTTTCCTTGGTAAACTCTTGCTTGCCCTAATGAATTATTATTTGTTGAAAGCACAAAATGCCTCTTCTAAGAAAGAACACGTGGTTTTTTTGTATACAAAATATTTTTGTTAAGTTTGGTAGTTGAATTATAATTAGCACCAATCTTATATCAAATCTCTCTACTAATCATAAATACTATCTTTAAATAAATTCTTAAGCATGCATTCCTATTTATACACCCTTCCCTTATCAAGTTAAACATACAATTTTTTGTATTCAATAACTAAAGTTTTCAGTCACCAACACTTTCAAATCTTCCATTATTACTCAATGCACACCTCAATATAGCCTCTACAATATTTTCTATCAAGGATTCCAATAAATTGTGTCTACTATTTGTACCATTAGAGAATAAGTGTATAATAATGGTTCCTATTCCTTTTGTCTCATGTGAATCACCATCTCTCAATACAACATCACTATCATATTTTCATTAGAATTCATATGTTGGGAGAAACTAGAATCTATATACCATAAAGTCTCTTCATTAAAACTTGTATTCAAACAAGAAAGAAGCAATTTTTTTAATCTTATCCAATATTATTAGCAAATTGCTTAGATTCATAATGACCAAATTTGTTGCAATGGAGAAATTAAACGTGTCTCTTGTCTCTACCAACATCCGTACTTCTACCTTTGCTATTGCCTCTCTAATTTCCATTTCTTCCTTGAAAACTAGAACCTCTTGCTCAATCGTAGCTCTTGCCTCTGTAATTGTGACTAGATTCACCTCTAAGTTCATATTTGGAATCATTGCCATAACCAAATTTGGGTATGCATTTTGACTCTTATGTTTACCTTAGATGCAAATGCTTGTTTTAAATATTCTTCCCTACTTTTCATTCATTCTTGTGCTATTAATAAAATGCCACTTAACTCATCATTTTTCGTACATGTAAGATCCTTTGAAATTTAAATTGTGGAAACAAAATTATCAAATTTGGAAGGCAAAATTTTTAATATTTTCTCAATCACATGTTGATTGCTTACAACATCTCCTTCAATTCACATCTTCAATTCATCATTCCTTCAACCTGTGTTAGTAACTCATTTACCAATTCATTTTTACTCAATTTAACATTTTCATAATTTTTCCTTAGTGTTTGCAACTTAGCTATATGAGCACCTTGATATGCATTTACACCAATTTTCCATGTCTCTATAGAATGTTCAATATTACTTATTCTAGGATAAATTGATTGACTGAGTGAATCTTGAATTAGAAATAAAGCTTCATTGTCTTTTTGTTCATTTTGCTTAAGTTCTCCTTTTTGTTGATTAGTTGAAGCATTTATATCTTTAGGTTATTCATACCCCTTAGTGACAATATCTCACAAATCTTAATATTTCAATAATAAGAAAATTTTGTCCCATCAAAAATTTAAAAAAAATCAATAATCTTGATGTACCAACAATAATTGTCATCACAAATAAATATAACAAAATGTTTAGCAATACATCATAAATTTCTGCCAAATTCCAATCCATACTCATCATTTACCAACAGTCACCAATGGTCATCTTCTTTAAATATGTTTGAAAAAGAAAAATTTATGGCCTCCAGCATCAGAAAAAACAAAACTCATCTTGTTGTCTCTCATAGCAACATGAGCAGCAATAAAACTAACCTCCACTGACTAAATGCAATCCAACAATCTTATGACCAACTGTGCATTCTTATCTCTCTTAATCTATGCTCTTCTAAAACTCCATCTTGTTAGAGTTTTTCAATATCAGTTCTAAGAAATTATTCACAACCTTTCTTCTTTTCAATTATGTTTTCTATGTCTCTCTAATTTCTAGATAGAGATCGCCGCATGATGGATCATGGTAGGAATTAAGCCCGTTGAAGCCAGATAAAGATTTAATTGTTCTTTCTATTAAATCCATTAGTGGTTGAAATTAAGGGGGAGATTGTTGGAATATTGTTTAGTAAAATTCCTCCCACTTGCATAATTTTATGGTTTTAGTTTTTCAGCTTTATTTGGAATGATTATCTATAAAAGTTGTTTTAGTTTTTTATTTTTTATTTTTTTCTTTATTTCTAATAATACAAGTTCTTGATGTATCTAAGACCTTCATATAATGAGACAGTTGTAATTCATTCTCTATCGGTTAGTCTTATCCTTGATCAGTTGATCAAGAAGTCTGGTCCTTGATTAGTTGATCAAAAAGCTCATGTAATCTCTTGAATCAATAGAATAGTTTATTTGTGTTCTAATTTTATATTTCTTTCATTTGGTATCAGAGCTAAGACAGTTGTTCGCTGCCAAGGGAAAGCCCCCTGAAGGGAGGGCCCTGCATCCATCGTTTGATCGACACGCAATGGCCCATAGGGCGCTCCCTTCGGGGGGATTTCCCTAGGCAGCGAACAGTTGACTCAGCTCTGATACCAAATGAAAGAAATATAAAATTAGAACACAAATAAACTATTCTATTGATTCAAGAGATTACATGAGATTTTTTTTTTTTTTTTAACTAACAAGCACCTTCAAATCTTCAATTATTACTCACTGCACACCTCAATATAGTCTCTACAAGCTATTCTATCAAGGATTCCAATAAATTGTGTCTACTATTTGTACCATTATAGAAGTTGCATAAGTTGGAGTTATCATACATTTATTTATTTGGATTCCTAAATATCTATTATCAATCATTACATTTTCTTTGTGTCTTATATAAATTTTATCTAAGATGTGGATGTCCTAATTTAGATTTGTTTATTTTAGAGTTGATTTATTTGATTAATCAAATTACATCCTATTTGTGAAAGGTGTGTGATTAAAGTTGATTCTATAATATAAAGATTTTATAACAAAAAATATTAAAATATTTTAATACTAAATTATTTAGATTAAAAAATATTTTCATTGTTTTTTTTACAACATCTTCAAAATATTATTAAATTTAATATTTTATTTGAAATTTCTTTAAAAATATTGAGCTAAAAGTTTTAACTTTATTATAAATAGAATATATTATTTTAGATCATGTATATTTGTAAGATTTAATATATAAATCAACCATAAGATATTGTGAGAAAGAGTAATTTGTGTCTTTATTATTAATGATTTTAGAAAAGACAAAGTTAAATTTGAATAATTGATTTATCTCGTTTCCCTTGTATGCACCACTTAACATGCTCCTAGCTCTTTCCACCAAGGTTTGCTTCATTCTTTCTACCACTCCATTTTGTTGAGAATTAAAAGGAGTGGTCTTCTACTGAACAACACCTACATGCTTATAGAACTCATCAAATTTCCTATAACAATATTCACCCCCATTGTCAAATCTCAACAAATTTATCTTATAATCTAACTACTTCTCAACTAAGGTGTTAAATTCCTTAAACATAGTCAAAATATCAAATTTAGAATGTATAAAATAAATATAAATGTATCTTGAAACATCATTAATGAATGAAACATAATTATGAAATTTACACAAAGAATCAACATCCACTTGACCACATACATCTGAATGAATAATTTCAAATCGTCTCTTTTCCTTATGAAACCATTTAGTAAATGATGATCTTTTCTATTTATCAAACACACAATGCTTACCAAAAATATTTTTGCCAATAAAATAATAAAAAATATAATCAACCAAATATTTATTTAGAATGTTGTAGTGTTGTAAATTGTATTCCTCCACAATCACACTAATTTTGGTGGTTGTCCCTTGTTCCCCTAATTCATGCTTGATTGTGCTCAACCCATGACCATTTCCAAAATCTTAGCACAGTTCTCTACTCGTTGACCTTGATTTCAGCCTAAAATTCTAGGACTATGGTGCCTAGTGTCATAGACCTCTTGAACTATGGTGCCTTGTGCTAAAGTCAAACCATTTTGGCACCAAAATTAAAATCATAGTGGTCGGCTTTGCAAGTAAAAGGAAAGTCCTTCCCAATGTTGAAATTATTTGGAAATTTAACCCAAATGGGAAAAGGGGTAAGTTGTGTATAGATACAATTCCCTCCCTCATTTGAACTTCATCTCTTTCAAGTTATCATTTCTATCATTCCAATTGGGCATTCAATCAAACATCTTTGAGGAAAGTGAGGAGAAGTATTCAAAACAACAATTCAAGCATTCAAGTTCAACAATCATGATCAAGTTATGTGTTCCTCCATGATGAAGGCATACATTAACACCTATCAAGCAACATCAAGCTTTGTGTGAGACTTCAAGACAAGAAGTTCATATCAAAGGTATCATTTATCAATTCAAGCATCCCCTTTAAGGTTTATAGCCTCTACCCTACAAGGGGTAAGCTCCCTTTCATCCAGCATTGTTGTTGTGGAAGTGGAAACACCAAGACGAGGTATGACTTAGGCAAGACTCGATACAACATAAATGTTTCCCTCTTCTATGTGTGCAGGTTATAGATCCAACTGTAAACAATTATAGAGTTACATAGAACAGATTGAGACACACAGTTTTAGACTTCAAATAGGAAAAAATCCTAGGTCTATGATTATTACCTCCATACTTTGACACTTTTTGGATAAATTATGGAGAGAAAAATCTATAGGGAATCTTGATCCGAAATCTGAAACCTTAGTTGATGGAAACATCTTTAGATCTAAGGCACCTATCTTCATAGACTAACATTTTTAGTTCTAGATTTTAGTGAAAAGTTCAAGTCAAGTTGCATCTAGTTTTCACATTTGTACTTATGAGTTGACTTTGAGTTTTGTATTTGTTTGTTTATGTTAAATATTGTCAACTTTACATCATTTTGCCTAGATATCATCATAATCATATAAAACCATATGAAATCAAAAGGAGGAACAATTAATCAAACTATTAAGCTCTTTGAGAGGACTGAACATGAACCTAATTGATTGTTTCCTAATGAAATGATATCCCCAATTAGAAGTGGTGAATTTCTATGTGAAGGATCCATTTCCAACCCATTTCAAATGATCTGAAGACCTTTCTCACCAATGTGACCTAATATATGGTGCCACAATGTACATACATTTTAGTGTCAGTTACACTGGTAGAGTTAAAAAATTTAGAGGCTATTAGCCTAAAAAAAAAAAATTATCTAATATCCTTTAGCTATCAGCAAACTTTCTCTTACCAACTTGCAACAAGACTTGTCAAATGTCACATGTATTTGAGAATCATTTAACCTAGATATAGAAAGTAGATTTCTCAAAAGCCTTAGAATATGAAAAATATTATCAAGAGTCTTTATCCTCCCATCATTGAAACACAACTTTAACTTTCCCTTACCAACAGTATTCTTCGTACTATTATCACCAAGGAAAACATCTCCCCCATTATATTTTTGTAAGATGCAAACTACTCCTTATGAGGAGTCACATGGTAGGAGCAGCTTGAATCCAAGAGCCAAGTATTATTACTAATAGTTTTATCTAAAATAAACAAAGCGTGAAAATGATCATTGGATGACTTTTCCATGGAGGATTCAACATTTCTTTTCTTAAAATTACATTCTTTTTTCACATGCCCTCTTTTACCACAGTTTTAACCTTTTACTCTTTTTGAGGGTCTTAGAGCACCCTTTAGACTTATCCCTCTTTTTATCCCCTTTAGGCCCTTTCTCTTTAGACCTATTTTTCACATTAAAGGCCTCTTACAAGCCAACATTCATACACTTTCTCCTCATCTCCTTTGAAATAAGTATGGAAATATGTTGTCCATCTTTGGCTAAGTTGCATTACCACTACTAATGAAAAATTTTAGAAATTCTCAAGCTTTAGGAGAGATAAAAGAAACAAGATACATTTTTCTTCATCTTATAATTTATCATTTTTTGATGCAAGATGAGGCATAATCATATTAAATACATTTAAATGTTCTACTATAGAATTGCCATCTTCAATTTTTAAAGAATATAACCTTCTTTCAAATGAGATGTAACTTATTGGACAAAATTTTAGTTTGGTAAATATCACATATCCTCGTCAACAACTTATATTTAGATTCTTATATGGAGACATTCAAAAGGAAAAAAATTATAAAACACAAGTGAATAGTTCCCCATGCCTTCTTGTCCAACGTCTTCTAATCTTCATCAGTCACATAGTAGATGGATTTTTCTCTTATGAAATTGGAAACCACTGAGCTCTTTCTTCCAAAATATCTTCCATATTTAGTTCCCACATATCGTAGCTAGTGCCATTGAATCTCTCAATATATATGTCTAAGAAGTATAAGCCACAATCTGCAATCCTCTGTTTAAATATGAAAAAGATCACACAATAAAATCTCTCACTGTATCAAAAAACCTTCAACACATAAAGACATTGACATCTCCGTCTCAAAAAACTCATTAGTTATGATATCAAATGTTGAAAATAAGGTGAAGAAATATTACAATTTATTAACTTTTTTATGTCATTGAAAATCTAAAAAGTAGATTGCCAAGTCTAAAATAAAAATTTGATTGCAACATTCAACATAATATAAAAATGAGAAACCAAATGAGGCACCATATTTTTGTGTAGAAATCATTTTGGGAAAAAAACCACTATAGAAAGAGGTGAAGTATATTATTATTGTTCAAAAAAGAGAATTATACAATAATACACTTCACTCCACTTATCTTACTTAACCCAAAAACACCTAGATACTTGTAAATGCATCGTACCAAACTACTATGCCATGGCTCCAAATTTTATAGCAAAGCGAGGTGGGGAAAACTATAGTTGTAATGTGAAGCAAGAGGTAGAAAACCAATTGCAAAAATAAATTCCTAGAAAAGTGGATAATCATGAGACATACTAAAATATTAATTTATTTCAAATGGCTCCAATATGAAAACTTAACCTATAGCCACTCAAATATTTAACTTCTCGGATGCTCCATAACTCCCTGATGCCTCTTTCGATCTCACAATGGATGACCTTTTACCTTCCAATCTTGGGCACCTAAAGCATGACTCTTCCTAAAAGAGAGAATTTTATCCTTTTTTACTTATCCTTATCACAATCACATTTTTTCATAAAGCACAGATATTAAATATTTTTGTCTCATGTTCTAGGGAACACTTTCCAAGAAACATGGAGACACATGAATGACATAGGATTTGCAATTTTAATGTCACCTTACACTAACATTCTCCTACTTGAAATCATACATTTCAATTACATTGAAGAGATACATAAAATAATAAAAACAATAATAGTGAGCAACGTGTGTGACCTTCTTACAACAAGAGAACTTTTTTGTGGTCATTGGCTTTATAAGAGAATCTACAATATTATCCAAAGTGCATGCACACACACACACACATGCATATATATGCATACATATATACATATACATACATACATACATACATTCATACATACATACATATTGTAGACACCTAAATTTAATTAATCTAATTAAATTAATTTAGCTATCCTGAATTCTTCTAAATTAAATCATTACACTTTATTTACCTAATCAATGTTCCCTCCCTCTAGCTAATTAATTTTATTAATTATTCTATAGTCCCCTTTTAATTTATTATTTGACGATTATAAATCATTTAATTAATTATATTCACCCCCTTCTTCTATTATATAAATCAAATGCATAATTTGACTATTTAATTCACCTCTTGTCCTTTTCCTCCTTTTCCATTATAGAATTAATTAATTAAATTAATTCTATTTCCCTACATGTCTCCTATCCTAAACCCTCCATCTAACCCTTCTTCTAACCTAACCCACTACCTAACCTTAGGTTTTAACCAACCCTATCCCTTCAAACCAACCTTATCCCTTCCAACCTCCTTTCTCACATGCGTGCACATTCCTAATACTCTAATATATGGAAAATAATCTTTTTTATTTGGGTGTTTCTCTACCAAATAGGCATGTGTCCTTGGGGACACTTGTCATTCCTATCCATGACACTTTCCCTTCTCAAGGACACTTGTCAACAAGTGTGGAATCCCATGAACCACATGGAATTTTGAGGATTTCCACTTGTCCTCCTTGAGGACAAGTATCATCTTTTCAATTATTCTCTCCTCCCATCTTTGCCTAATTAATCCCTCCATTTTCCTTGCAATTATCCACTTTCCATGCTATCCTACTGTTACCATTCCATTTTTCTTACTCACATCCAACCACCATTGCACCCATTTTTAGGTTAATAACTTGCATTTTACATGATCATGGAGATACTCTTGAGTACCCTTGGACATCAAGTGAGAAAACATCAAAACTAAAATCAAAAGGACAAATTGTCAACAAGAGGAGATATTTGAGTTTGCATTTATTTTTTCCTTAATTATCTTTTAGCTTCTTTTTATCATCCTATCTTGAATTTTTGGTTAAATTTGTGGTTGCTTAGGTTGTTATCTTCATTATTTCAATCTCCTTGACTTAGCACTCACATTTTTACTCTCTCTCTCTCTCTCTCTCTCACACACACACACACACACACATATACATGTGTGTGTATTTATATTGGATAGTCAATATTTTTGATAAAGATAAATGGGTTTTACAAGGACCTGAAACTTAAAGTTTTACAACAGCTAGCCAGCAACCAAACCGGCAAGAAACAACAACAAAACAGGGGAGCGATCCCTATCAAAAATAGAAATAAAGGAAACACAGACAAACAAGCCAAAGAAAAAGAAAAAACTCCCAGTTAAGAGAGAGCACCAGATCCTTGTTCTTTTGGATGGAAATCCTGTTGATTTCCTCAAGCTCCTTAATGATGAATCTGGAGGTACCCTTGTTGCTACTTCTGCTCCTAGTTCTGGAATTGGGTCCAGTGATTTTGCTGTCTCTAGCAGCCATATCATCTCCTCCAAGATCTTTCATCGGATCACTGTGATAGGATCTATAATCAACAACCATGGCATTAATCTTTTCAAGCCCCTCAATGCTGGTGTTCATGGCTTATTTACTAATGTCAACCAGGTTCTTGAGATTTTTCTTAATCTCAGCCATGGATTGTTCTACCTTATCAATCCTTTGTTCGTGATTGGATTTCATCACCTCAACATTCTGGGACAGTTTTCAAGTCATAATCATGAGTTTCTCCAGTTTGTTGGGTTCACGGGAAGAAATGAAAATATCAATTATTTCTTTAACCCCCATTTTGAGGGTGTCAATTTCGTGCTCGACCCACTTCCGGCAACTCTCCTGGCTTCAGGTGGCTTCAATGACCAGATTCATTAGACTACTCGCCTTCTAATTTCCACAGCTCTCTTCATTGACTATGGTACCCTGTTTTTCTTTCTGGACATTGATAAGGATGTCCAGTTTAATTCCTTGGTCCGTAATCTTCGAGCTGTGATCCTTAGCCGCCAAATTTTTCTTTTTAGTGAGGGGTTCGGCCTTGGATATCAGCTTGTTGTTGGTTTTATATTTGCTAGCCACCCATCTGGGGGGATGCTTGTTGCTGAGCATCCCAAGAGTGACCATCATTTCCCCTTCATCTGCGGGTTCGTATTCAGGGTCATCAACAAGAGCCCCACTATCATCTAGGTCCATCTCTGAGTCAAAGACATCTTGGACCTCCATCTACAGGCCAATCACAGCAAGCGGGGGCACAATTTCAAGGGATTTAGCATGTTCCATGATAAGGAAAATAAGTCCCTCATGGAGAACAGGATATTTAGGGTTCTCCAGGTGCTTTTCCAAGCTATTCTCAAGGGAGGAGGCAAGATAGTAGGGAACAAAGATAATTTTACCATGCCGAAAAATGATTTAAGATAGTGAAGTGGTAGGAGAAGATGCTTGCATACATGCCATCAAGGGTGATATACCTAATTATAAACTCACCCATGTCAGCCTAGGGGGCCATGAGTTCTTTTTTATTATAGTCACCATTGGCCATCTTGGTGACTCTGGAGCGCTCCTTGTCTTTGTCAAAGAAACTCGACATGTCCTCCTCCCTAGTTTTTCTATCCCTGTAAAACCTTCTTCCAGTTGTAGCCAGAACAGTGACCGTCAATACCAAAGTTTCATCAATCCGATGATCGGCACCATAAGCCCTGAGACTCCCTTTTTTCCATCCATTAAAAAAAGGCCTCCATAATAAGAGGAGAGGGGTCATGAAGTCGGTCCAAGTAGGGGATGAGACCACCATCGATGACTTCCTGCCAGACATCTTTATTCTTTTTCCACTTCTCGCAAGTAGAGGGCTCTTGTCTGTTCTTATCCCCTCCCATTATGCTCCTGGTCGCCAAATAATAGAAGGGGCTCACTATCGCCAATAGAAGGGGCTCACTATCGCCAACCGGTCGTAGAAAATGGGCCACACCCAAAGGATATCCAAACAATAGAAAAAAAACCACACAATGAGATAGGAAATCCAGTCACCAAGGAGGTTTCTAGATTTTTTATTAGGGAAAACTAGAAAGATTTGTTTCCCTATCAACTCAGTCATGTCATGATGAGGGTTCATTGATTAACGCAGTAATCATTATGTTCCAGATCGCATAGATTTTTGGGGAAAGCATCCCTGCTACTCCACCAGTTGGTTGACACTTATCCCATCGCCAGATTGGCCAGTAGATCCACTGCCTTATTGCCTTCCGGGTATATGTGCAAGATTTTAAAAACTGTCAGCTCATTAATTATATTTTGGTAGTCCTTGATTAGGCTGGTAATCGTCCAGCTAGGATCTGTGCGACCACTCAAGCAGTTGACAGTGTTTAGCGAGTTGGACTCCAGCCACACTTTAGTAAACCCCTCTCTTTTAGCCATGTGTAGCCCAATGTGGGCAGCACTAGCTTCCGCGTAGTGGTTAGTCAATGTTATTGAGGGTTAGTTTTAGGGTTTAATGAGGGTTAGGGTAAGGATTAGGGATTAGTTAGATGTTAATTAAGGTTATTGTTCAACTAAGCTTATAATTCAATTAGGATAATAATTTAGATCAATAAGGATTAGTTATGATTTATGATAAGGTTTGTTGATATATTAGACTTTAATTAGGGTTAAAGTTAGTATTGTTTAAATTAATGTTAGTCTTAAATTGAACCTTGAGCCTGATACTAACCCTAACAATAATCTTATGACTAACCCTAACTCAAATTCTATTTGCAATCATAACCCTTAGCCTAACCCTATTTCTATATTTAATCCTAATCATAACCCTAAATTATCTCTAATACTAATCTTAATCCTAATTTCAATTATAATCATACCCTACCCTAAGCCTAATTCTATCTTTTATTGTAAGTATAACCCTAATAATAATAATAATACTCTAATTAACATGATTATATTAATAACTTAATACTATAATACTATAATAATGCTAATAATATACTATTAATAATAATAGAATACCACAATTAGCATGTGCATATGCATTTAAAGTTTGCATAAATGTCTAATGACAATGTTTGAGTAGAAACTTCATGGCCTTTAATTTCCGAGTCTTTCTAACCTAAAAAAATTTAGGTGAGTTTTCAGAGTTGCAAGTAAATACAGAGAAAGCATATTGTTTTCCTCTATTGTAACCAACTTCACAAGGTAAAGTCTCATCAATTCCTGCAACCAAGGCATTCTAGCTTGAACAATTTCTTTGGTTTTTACTTTTATTTTGCTTTTACGACTTCGCCACTCTTATTATGAGGGCTTTTGTTTTTGACTTATGCGTCGTGAGATTGACAGGAGGCGGACAGATTCAAAGCACACTCTAATTTTCAAAATTGGCAAATCACTTATAATTTCAGAGTGACGAGAAAAAGAGAGCGTGTTAACGATGGATTAAGAATTTTAGTGTGATTTATTCAAACGCACTCATTTGTGTGTCTCAAGGGCGTTGAATTTACAGTTATAATGTTAGACTGAGAATTGAGGTTCAATCACAAGAGAAAAAACATTTAGAATGTGAATCATGCAAGAGCGGGAAAGAGCAGGCCAAAGGCCTTTTAAACGTGAATGTGTTTGAAACAACCACTCTAAATAATAATAATAATTTAATATTTGATCATTTACTGTTTGAATTTAAAATTATAAAAATAGTTGGAAGGGGTGTTATCGTTTATTAAGGGTTTTGGGTCTATTTCATATAAGTCTTAAGATTAATTATCTTTATTTTGTTTTACGTGGTGGTAGGTTTGTTTGGGCTTGTCCATCACGATGAAGGATTATAGGAGGGGCTCCTCTTATCTAGAGTTAAGCTTCAAATCGTTGGACTAACCTACCAATTCCCCTCAATAAAAAAAAAGAAATTTATTTATAAAATAATTATCTGCAATATCAATTTAAAATAAATAAATAATAATAAAATTAGTCATTGATCAATTATATTCAAGCCTTAAGAAGATCACAATAAAAAAATATTACAATTATCATATAAATTAGCAATCAGAATATAAAACCTGCTCACATGGTACAACACACACTAAATCAAGGTAACAAATATTCTCCATACAAATTTGCCTAGGGCACTATCCCGAACTCATCCCTTTTAGATGTTGGAGCTTTACACTTACCAAGACTTGATCCCTAATGGGCTCAATAAGAACCTTTCAACTTCACCAATAGACCAAGGGCCCATTGGCATGTCCAACAATGTGTTGAACTTTTAAATTATTATAAATTTACTTTCAAATTTAAAATGTGTTGAGAGTCCCTTAGAACCTATCACTAAATTGAAAACATGTTTTCTATTGTTGAGATATGATCAAACATTTAATCATTTTTGCACCAATTTAATCAAATTGACAAGATCTATGATTTGATTTAGACTAACTTGCAATGCTTTGATGATTCTACAATCAAATTCAAACCATTTGCAACTACAACCACAAATTGATGTGCTTAATGAACAATTTGCCACTACAAAATCATTAACGACATTTGTGACTAATACTTTTTTATGCAAATATTATATTTTTTAATGTAATTATATTGAGATGACAAAGAGACCTTACATGCGATTTGGGAGATTGACATGATTTGAGGGATTATGACTAAACAACATGTGGTGATTAAATGATTTGAGGGATTATGACTAAACAACATGTGTTGATTAAATGAAAACAAAAAATTTAAAATTTTACAAGTTTAAAAATGTGAACAACACACAACAATTAAAAAATAAAATAGCATTATCTACTAGAAGTACCATGAGACCCTTGTTGGTTTCCTCAATAGTGCCATAAGAAAAATTCTAGGGTGGTATAGATACCTTGGATCCATAAACATGGAAGAGACAAATAATCTTTTAATGAGTTGTGTAGATTAATTAATAAATATTATTTATAAACAATCAAATAATCTAAATGATAAAGTTGGATAAATAATAGAGTCATAATTTATTTAATTGTACAAATAAAAAATAGATATCTTTATTAAGATAAATAAAAATGATGATGAAAAATAATAATTGAATATGTTTCTAGTCTTTTTATTATTTAGAAAATAAAATCAATAATTAAACATAAATAATGAGGACTGCATTTTATTACAAAGAATATTTTTTCATATAATTATTAGTAGAAAGAATATATAATTTTTGAATTTTGACAACAAATTATGAGGTAATTTTGACAAGAAGTTTGATTTTATTGTCTATATTATCCAATCCAAGCAAGTTATATAACTATAATACAAAAATGCACAAAACCCATTTTATAAATCAGAGTTTTTTCTCAAGTAGTTAGTATGTCCTTGATTCATGAAGTAATGTGCTTGATTATTTTTATATTTATTGTATATGTTTTAAATCAGTTATTTTGAAGTCCTTGTTATAACCTCAATTAGGAATATAACAACCTTATGTGGCAATAATCATGAGGTTAATGACATATTAAGTGATAACTTCTTGACTTTATGTGCATGCAATACTCTCATATGTCATTTACAATGTAAACTAACACCTACACCCATATCATCCTGACAACTTTTAACTATCTTTATGATAGACTATTATGACCAATATTTTTTGTTGGTAGATCGTATGGTCGTGATAATCCATCAAAACACCCAAATGATCCTATAATTACACTTAATAGGTATATGGATGCTTCTATTATATGTCTACTACGACTTAGAATATAAAGGTTTTAGATAAAAAACAATATTGTAAATAACTAGATTTACGAATTCACCCACCATACATTTTTTGTTTGACTTTGCTTGATATTGATATTTTTTTCTTATCTTCATTCTAAATTTGGATTACAAAATGTGATCCAAGATGTTCACTAAAAACTAATAAATAGTTATATCTAGACTTTTTTTATTATAGATTCTAGAATGTCATTTGATATATTTGTTTGATGATAGATCACAAAATAATTCCAAATCGATTATTCAAAGCTAATACAGATTATACCTATAAGCTCTTATATTTTTTTGACTGAGTATACTTATTTATATATAGATAAAAATATATTGTGAATAAATGGACTTAAAAATTAAGCAATCAAATGTGCTTTGTTTGACTGTGTTTGACATTGATGATTTTTCCAGATCTTCATTCTAAAAATGGATTAGAAAATATGATGTATCAATGTTTGCTAAAGGACTAATACACAA
The DNA here is from genome assembly GCF_030272615.1 of Cryptomeria japonica. Taxonomy (NCBI): domain Eukaryota; kingdom Viridiplantae; phylum Streptophyta; class Pinopsida; order Cupressales; family Cupressaceae; genus Cryptomeria; species Cryptomeria japonica. Next base: position 193,829,078 of record NC_081406.1, read on the forward strand.
TTATTATAATGAACTAAAAAACAAAAACAAAAATATATCTCTGCATGGTTATTGATAAACAAATAATAGATGTTTTTTCATATGGTGGAACCTTAGAAGTGGATGTACAATGAAAACTGCATTTACAAACACTGTGAGCATAAAATACAAGCCCCGGATATTTACAATCTTTTGCTCATGTCAAAATCTCTCACACTAAATGATATCATCAAATCCAATCCCACTGCAATATTTTCTTTATAAAACATTATAATGTAGCAGCTCAATGGATCGTTTATTGGATATAATGCAGTGAGCTATGCTATAATAGATAAAACGTTTTTCATGTATATGTATATGTATAGATAAAAAGTTATTTGTTTATTTCATTATATGAGTATATTAATTCTTTATTCTGAAATAGTTTTTCAGGTTGTTTTTTTTGCAGTCACAGTTTTTAGATTTGTCCAAGAGAAATGCTTCAGCCATGATTCAAATTCAGCAACTCCGAGCTACACCATGTATATGTATATGTATATGTATTGTGTTATAATAAACGTTATAATGCAGTAAGCTACTTTTTTATTTCACTGCATTATACTGATATCTTAATCTTTTATTCTGACATGGTTTTTCAGGTTGTTTTTTTGCAGTCACAGCTTCTAGATTTGTCCAAGAGAAATGCTTCAGTCATGGCTCAACTTCAGCAATTCTGAGATCAAGTGAATCAGCTTCAGAACAACTACCGTATAAACTAATATGTCTTCAAGAGTTTGAACCTTGGTGGATGGCTTTTCTATTACATACCATTATCCTTACCAATTGCACTCAACCATTGAATTACAACCCTTTGATTAGCATGATTATTTTAAAAGCTCAAAAAATAATGCAAGAGCATAATTTTTAAAAAGCATTACTTTTGACTTGAGATGTTAGTGTTAGTTTTAAATCGAGCAGAGAAATAACATAAAACAATGTAAGAAAAACAGAATTAAAGAATGAGACACGAGACACGATTTATAGTGGTTCGGCAAATGTCTACGTCCACTCTCAAGTAGGGAAATCATCCATTAATCAATATCCAAATCATACAACATACATGACTGCACTCAGTCATTTATACAATCATATTCAGTTGTGAAATGAATAGTTTCAGGAAGTTGAATGGTCATGTGACTGTTGGGCTTCATATACCCAACAATCTCCCCCGTGAAGACCAACCGGCACAGCCATGCACTTGACACCCTGCTTCCATTTCAAAACTCACATTACAACCAGCCTGCAAGACTTTAACTTTATGAACTCTTGTTCACGTACGCTGTGGATAAGCCTTCTCCAAATCAAATCAGACTCCTCAAAGTCTAATAGCCAAACATCTTCGCTTACAACTTTCTCAGACACAAATTTACCCATAAATTCATAACCGGAAGCACTACTATCTATAGATGCAAAATACACTCCATCAATGTCTCCTGCTCCTGTGCTCCTGTGCTCACCCATAACAGAAAATCTAAAGGCATGCCATCATTCTCAAATACCATGAGATTTACCTCACCTTGGAGAAAGACAACAACATGAACACTACACTTGAGAATTCGATGATCCTCTCTTTGAGCCATCAAGGCTACCTCCCACTCTAACAACACAACCCTGAAGCAAGTATCATATAGTGCCTCAACGTCCAAAACTAAGCACTTATCTGCATTAGAAACCTTGGGCGATAGAAACACATAAAAAAACATCATTTTATCAAATTTGGCATGCAATGCCAATTTCTCCCAATTCACCATCATGTATAGTAAGATACTCTTCCATAGCGTTGACTGTTGCCAAAGCAACATCTCCTTTCCGAACTATTGTTGCGTCCAATAGACTAAGATACTCTTCGGACAGAGCTTCCAGTGCACACTCTACCTGGAATGGTACGCCGCATTCTAAGGCAATCATTACAAGAAATAGATTGTCAGCCAACAGGATTTCCTTGAATCCATTGAACTGCAAAAGCCAATGAGAGAACGACGCTTTCTCTAGTTCAACATAGCGATTAATGATAGCAGTAAGAAAACTCCCTACTATCACAGTCGTTGCTAAGTCTGGGGAAATATTGTCCAATAGCCTTCCCAGCACTGCCAGTGCCATCATTACTTCCGAGTTGTTCCTCACATGCTCCTTCACTCCCAGTGTGGCCAAAGACACTTAGTTTAGGCGTGAAACTTCACCACCATGCCCCTGTCGTTGTATGTTATGCCTTTGTGGTAGTGTGTAATGCCTCTCCGCATGCATTCTGCACAGTGCCGAATCGATAACCACCAGGTTCTTCTCCACGCATCTTTCCTCAATTTATCCATACTTGCAATCACATCAATATCATTAAATTTCTGGCCAACAGAAGTCTCTGTTCTGTTTTTGGAATCGACAATTGCAATGTCTTGTTCATTTTTCACAGTACTAGCATATAGTAACGCCTTCACGGAATCATTGCTAGAATAAAGTAATGCCTTACACCTACCCACATGAATCATAATGGGTGTTTCTGTGTTCAAACCTAGCTGTCCAAGCACGAGCCCTTCGGTTTCATCTGTAACAGTAATGACTCCGTCCAATATCTCTACACCAATAACTGTATGCTTAGTTGGAGGATCCCCTAGCACTTCAACACCATTATCAATTTTAATAGCTCCCTCCTCAATACGTCTAGTCACAATTGGTCCACGATTCTAAATGGAGAAATCTTCTTCGATGGGCATTAGAAATGGTTTGCTAAGAACTGCTACATAGTCGAATACAACTGATTCCTTACCGAGTTGCCTCTTCGATGCAGGAGTCAAAAAATGCTCTTTGGGGAATTCGAACCCAATGTCGATAGTATGACCTAGAGGCGAATGCGTTGTTTCAGATTTTGCTTCTAAGGACTGGCCGAAATAGGCCAAATAGAGGCTGTTAGGTTCCCTCATTGCTTGCGTGGCATTAGGACCATCAGACGTCCCCTGCGAACCTTCTGCCATTCTCACCTCAGCCATGGAAAACAGTGCTTTTGGCTGGTGAGAAAAACCAGCCCAGGCATTAGCCATGGGACGCCTCGACCATTTCTTGGACCACAAATTGGCCCTCTTCGACTCCACAAAATAATGCAAAGACTTCTCGTTCTTCCTTAACTGCGACTCTTCGTCTCCTGTATCCATTTTCACATCACTCATAGAATTCATGACCTCATCCTTCAGCTGGGGGTCGAACATTGCTTCCATGATTAGATGTTCCTTCACAATGTTCGTGTCTTCCACGATCAATTTGGCTCTTCGGTTTTTACGGCTACCATGGACACTTCAGGAGCAGGGGGGTCTCTGTCTCGGTCTTATTTTCAACCATGGATTCAGGTTGCTCCTTCACGCAACTCCTCTCAACCTCAGGCTTCTCATTATCCACGTTGACACTATCATCCACATCCATCCAATCAGATTGGTGAACCATATCTTCCTTCTCTGCCTGTGATGCCTAAAACCACTTGGAGTGATGCCCATCGTCCTTCGCTCCTATCAATGGCCGCTTTTGCTTCAAACCAGAAAATGGTCTTTTATGTTGCACTTCGTCATCCAAATCCATAGGCTCGTAGTCATCTATGAAATAAATTGAGTAAAGGTTGTCCTCATCATCATGGGAGTGCCTCTTTATTTTTGCTAAGGCCAAGAGCCCTCTGAAGCCACAATTTCTCCCAGGCTTCCTTGCTCTGCTACTTCACTCCAATCTACACCCTCCTCAACCCGAGAGTCAACAACATATTCAAATTGGGTCTCTGATGGCATACACTCTTCCTCCCGCACTCCAACCGAGGCATCACAATGTTCAACCTTCACCACACGAATGCCAATAACTTCTCGACTATTAACAGTTTGGCCAATAAGTGCCAAAGCTGGCTCAAGAGAGGAGCAAATAAGAATCCCAACATCCTTCTCTTTCGCTGGATTCTCCTCTTCAATTGAGTTCCCCTCTTTCTTCTAGCGATCCCACCAATGTACACGACGCTTGAAGCACAATTTTACATGGAATGTAAAACTACCATACAAGTTATGAATTTTACCTTCTTCTTCCTCCTCCATCTCTGCTCAAGCCAACCTAGGCTCTGATACCAATTGTTAGTTTTAAATCGAGCAGAGAAATAACATAAAACAATGAAAGAAAAACATAATTAAAGAATGAGACACGAGACACGATTTACAGTGGTTCGGCAAATGCCTACGTCCACTCTCAAGTAGGAAAATCATCCATTAACCAATATCCAAATCATACAACATACATGACTGCACTCGGTCATTTATACAATCTAATTCAGCTATGAAATGAATAGTTTGGGGAAGTCGAATGGTCATGTGGCCGTTGGGCTTCATATACCCAACAATTAGTTAAGCCAAATCTTTTTCAAAATAAAGATTTGAAAAATTTGAGATTGTCAATTTTGATATTTTTTATGAGGCTGAACCAAGCCTAATTACTGCCTCAACTTATCTTTGCGATATGATGATTGCAATATTATGTCAATTTAGAGATAAAATAATTATGATACTATAAGAGTAAAATATATGCATAGAATTATAAATAATTAGAACCAAATAGTCTAATATGAATATAATTAAAAAAAAATGACAATTCTTTAATAACGAAATATAAATAAAATAACTTAAAATCTACAGTCAACATTTAACTCTAGGATTAAAATTAGATTTCAATCGCTTTTTATCCAAAAACCTTTAATCAATGTTTAAATGGAAAGTAACTTTAACAATTGCTATCAGTTTTAACAAACTGTTAGTTTCAAATGAAGTTGTGAGGAAATATAATTAAAACTTTATCAGAACATACAAAATTTTCTCTTTTTATAGATTATATATTTCTCAAAACATGATTATATGTTCCTTCTGCTTAATCTAACATATTTATATGTAGTCTTATTTTGTAATGCGAATCAAAATAGAGCATATCGATCCATAAAATCCAATACTTTTGTGTGAGTACTTTAACAGATAACAAATATGCTAATATAGAAATCTTTATGATTTAATTAGTATTCATATATTATTTTGTTATTTTTGGATTATATTATGTGAGATTTTTTTAATCTTGCATCAACATTTCCAATTAAATTGCATGTTTTTTCAGCTCTCAATTACATCTCATGATACACAATATAATAAAAAAATAACACAATAATGTAAAAATTTAATATCTCTAATCAATATCCATACAATACAAACAGATAGAAATGTTAGCGAAGGGCGTGGAAATTCTATAAAGCCTCTTTGACAAATTTATATTGGGTATTTCGTCCAACCAAGGCATTCCAGCTTGAGGAGTTTCTTTCGTATTTGTGGAATGCAAAAAAATCCCTGCGTACAGGTAAATCCCGCATTTTACTTTTATTAATCTTTTACGACCTTGAGGAAGGAGACAAAAATTTTGGACTTTTCTTTTCTTCCTAACGCGTTGTGCAATTCCACCATTATAGGGGCTTTTGTTTGTGTCTTATGCACTATGAGATTTCAAGAGAGCGGAAGGACGTGGAGAATAGAGTTTTTAAGTTAATATGCTCGTAAGTCTCCTTTTAAAGAGGGATTTTTCTTTACTCTCATGTATCAATCCAAATCCATCTCCATAACCAGGAAAAATCAATTTTATCAATATCCTTATTCCTTAGAAAAATCAATTTTATCAATATCCTTATTCCTTAGAAAAATCAATTTTATCAATATCCTTATTCCTTTTATCCACTAGTTTGTATATTGCTTGAAAACTTACCTAATAGGTAGTCTATTAAGCTAGCCTTCATCATTTTGGTTAAATTAGTTTGGGACTTTGGCTATTTCAAGTTATATTTTTAAATCCTCATCACATCTTTCTTAGGCAGTTGTCAATTCTTGGTAAGAAATCATTTTCATTTATCAAAGATCTAGATTGCTTGAAATAAATTTAGTCTTGTCTCCATATCACCTCTTGGTTTTCCATAATGTTGCCAAGTTATATCCGCTAGCACCTCTTGGTTTTTCATAGTATTGCCAATTTGAATCCAACATCGTCCTCTCAATCCATTCAAACATCCAAATCATAATTTCCTATTTAGGATCTATTATTTCCTCTCATTTCCCAGCATCACTTATCACCTTTATCCAATGTCATCATTCCTAGGTCTTTTTTTGTATGCCTATCACAAGGTCCCAAGATAAGAAACGACTCATGGATTTCAAATCTAATTATATCTTCTTTAATGAAGTAATCTATTAAGTACCCTTAGGAAACGCATTTCCATTTTCATCCCAAATCACACATAATGATTATCAATATTTTGATGACCTAGATTCACCCACGTTGGAAGTATTTTCCCAAGATTCCCAAGACATGGAATTAATGCATCATTATTTCATGAAACACACCAAACAAATCAATCTTATTCTAACTAAGAAAGGTGCTAAACTACCTCAATATTTTGACATCACCCAACTCATTTAACAAGCTCCTTCCACACCCCAACTTCTAACCCTCAAGATCTCACACATCTTCTATTTTCTTCTAACCTTCTCATTACCTCTAAAATTAGCAATCGCATCTCCATGACACATTTACATGTCAAAATATCACCAAGAATAAGTCATTAATACTCAAACCATTTGCATCTGAAATCCGACAACCTCAAGGATTCATCCCTTCTCAGAGACATTTCCACATTAATCCCATTAAACACAACCCACACCCTCTAAATTTCATATACCATTTCATCTACCTATCAAAACTTACAAACATCACAATACCTCATTGACCATCAACACCAACCAATGGTACCTAATATTAAATGAGTTCATTGTTGTAAAATGTTCAACAAATCAAAGATACACTCAAGGATCTTTAATTATGACATCAAAACAAAATTTATACCTTTGAAGAGCTACATCCTTACCCTTTTAACAAGTCCATCTCCATGATTATCTTTCCTCTAAACTTTGAAATACCTTAAATTCAATAAATATAAAGGAAAGAGAGATCCTATGGAACACCTTAAAAAAATTATGTAGCATGCTAAAAGTTATGTTGTCCTATGGACCAAAACATGGTTGTGCTCCATATTTGTTTACACACCCCACAATGTCATATTCATAATACTAGCACTTGCACCGAAAGGAGGTGCAAGGATTACGCTGATAGAAAAGTATATATAAGTAATTATTTAGACTACAATTTGATATGTGGATAAAAGAAACATTAATTTAATTTATAATATTATTTGTAGAATCGGATTTTTTGTGTTTAAAAAATTGAGATACAATCCTAAAATACATACAATTTTGTTCATGCAATGAGAGCTAGTTGTTTATTACTGGTGCAGTCACGATGGGAGAGTCCTCAAAGAGAATAGTCTAGACCGTGCAACAAGAGTTACACAACAGAAAAAACACAATCGTGATGGAGGCAATGCAAAATAGACTTTATTATATCATGAAAATCAATTACAAACTGTCTACAATGTGCGGGCTTACAATATTCGGCTCATAGGCCTGAGTACAAAACATGCATGTTATGCAACATTCAGGCTCAAGCAAGAATGCGAGCCAACTCCAAACCTCCTAACCTTAGGATTATTCTTCTATGTTTTAATCATTGAATTCTAATGCTCAATTACATTGATTTATGTGATCAAGAATGATCCGTGTTGGCCCAAGATGAAACAAATGTCGAAGAACAAGATGAAATGTGTAAAACAACAAGGTCAACCTCCACTAAAGAGATCCCTCTGAAAAATCAAAAGAATGAAGTGTGCACCCAAGGGAAGATCGACCACACACCAAGGAATGTTGGAAACAACAAACAAAAGCTTTCCAAGCTACATGAATGATCCGCAAGATCCACCAAATAGGAAATAGGTCCAAGCGGTTCTAGTGTTCTAAGCCAAAATATTGTCCTCGATTCCAGAAGCGATAACTTGTCAGAAAAAGATCCAAATGTCTCGCGGACTTAGGATAAGGCAAATGAACATGTCCACAATCAAAATCCAGCTCCGCAAGATCCGGTGAGAAAATGCAAAGAAACACAAAATGAAATGTTGAAGCTACAAAACAAGAACAAACTGAAAGAAAAATGTTTTTGGTTGATGTAAGATTGCCATGAACTAGGGATGCACCTACATCAGACATCCAAGATTGTTGAAAAAGTGAGTCCCTCACTTTTTCAGGGTCAGAGGGAAACCAAGTTGGTCTACCTCTTCCTAAGAAATCCATGATGAATCTTCAACTAGTTTGCTCTTGCACTCCACAAGATAATCATTGTGTTGGTTTCTCTGGGTACTACGCCCAATCCTACTGTCCAAAATGTCTTCAATCTGATATGGTGTCCTCTGGGGTATCTGCTTCTCCAAGTCTACTACATTATCCTCACTGAATTTTGTCTCATGATATTGATGTAGATCTACAATGTTGAATATAGGTGAAATACCCAAACTATCTAGTAACTCCACTTCATATGCATTTCCAAATCTGAATTTCTTCGAGATCTTACAAGGTCCAAACTTCCTCATCTGCAACTTATTATAGGTTCCAATTGGGAATCGCTCTTTTCTCATATATACCATCACCTCATCACCAACTTCAAATTCCTTATGTCTCCTCTTCTCATATGCTTTCTCCTTATATTTGTTGTTCATGTCTTCCAAATGTTGTTTAGCCTAAATATGCACTATCTTCATATGCTTTGTAAATTCTTCTTCTTCTAGACTCCTTTTATCTTCATTACTGATATCTATCAACTCTAATATGCCTCTAGGGTGTGCTCTGGCAACAATCTCGAAAGGTGTTCTTCCGGTAAGTTCATGTTTACTGAATTATTGTAGGCAAACTCTGCTTGTGCAAGAATCAAGTCCCAAATTCCGGTTTTATCTCCAACTAAGAATCTCAACAAATTTCCCAAACTCTTATTCACTTCCTCTGTTTGTTCGTCAGTCTATGGGTGAAAAGTAGAACTGAACTTCAAATTTGTCTTCATCTTCTTCCAAAGTGTTCTTCAAAAATATCCAACAAACTTAGTGTCTCTATCTGAAACTACGCTCTTAGGTAATCCATGTAATCTCACCACCTCCTTGAAAAATAGGTTTGCAACATGTACTGCATCTGTTGTCTTCTTACAAGGTATGAAATGTGCCATCTTTGAGAATCTATCCACCACCACAAATATGGAGTCATTTCCTTTCTGTGTCTTAGGCAATCCAAGTATAAAATCCATGCTTATGTCCTCCCAAGGTCTCTCTAGAACTATCAAAGGCTTATACAATCCAACATTCTGACTACTACCTTTTGCAAGTTGACAAATCCTACAACTCTGCACAAATTTCTCGATATCCTTATGAATCTAAAAGCCAAAAATAATTCTCACTAATCAACACAACTGTCTTATCAATACCAAAGTGTCCCGCCAATCCTCCACTATGCTTCTCCTTTATTAGACTTTCTCTCATGGAACTAATAGGTATACACAACTGAACTCCTCTGAACAACATCTCATCTTGAATGAAATACTCCAACCACTTACTCCTATCTACCATAACTGGTTCCTTACAAGTTTTCCAAGGTTCTACAAAATCCAGGTCATCCTCATACAAGTTCTTCAATTCTTCAAAACCTAGTTCCTCAACTCTCATCTCAGTTAGCAAAGTTCCTCCTTCTGCTCAATGCATCAACAACTCTATTTGATTTTCTACTTATATGTTTTAAAACAAAGGTATAATTCTACAAGAACTCTACCCATCTCATACGTCTCTAACTCAACTTACTCTGACTGTTCAAATACTACAAATCCTAGTGATCAGTATACAACACAAACTCCTTAGGCAACAAATAATGTCTCCACTTCTTCAATGCTTGAATTATGGCATAAAATTCCTGATCATACACAAAATATCTCCTGCTTGCATCATTCAACTTCTCACTAAAATAAGTTGTCGGTCTTCCTTCCTCAATTAACATAGCTCCAATTGCATTTCCACTTGCATCACAGTCCACTTGAAATACTTTGCTAAAATCAAATAAAGCCAACACAGACTACTCTATCACCTTCTTCTTCAATAATTCAAAGCTTCTATTTTCTCTGGTTGTCCACTTGAAATCTTTTTTATCTCCTCTCATTGCTTCTGTCATAGAGCTACAAATTGAACTAAAATTTGTGATAAACTTCTGGTAGAAACTAGCCAATCCATGAAATGATCTTACCTCTCCAGTTCTTTCTGGTGTAGGCCATTCAACAATTTCTCTTAATTTCTTAGGGTCCATCATCAATCCATCTACAGATATCACAAATCCCAAATAGACTAACTCTTCTTTCATGAAATTGCACTTCTTAATGTTTATCAACAACTTTTCTTCTCTCAGCCTTTGTAAACCTTGTCTCAAATACAACATATGTTCTTCTTTGCTCTTACTGAAAAATCAACATGTCATCCATATACACAATAACAAACTTACCCAATAAATTATTCAATACCTCATTCATTAGTCTCATGAAAGTACTTTGGTGCATTAGTCAATCCAAAAGGCATCACCAACCATTCATCTAGTCCTTCATTTGTCTTGAATTTTGTTTTCTACTCATCTCCTTCTCTAATTCTGATATGATGGTATCCACTCTTCAAGTCTATCTTTGTGTAGTATCTGACTCCACTCAAATAATTCATTATGTCATCCATCCTAGGAAAAGGAAAGTGATACTTCATGGTGATCTTGTTTATCGCTCTGGAATCAATACACATCCTCCATTCTTCATTCTTCTTAGGTGATAACATTGTTGGCACTGCACGAGGACTCAAACTTTCTCTGATTAAACATTTCCTCAAAAATTCATATACCTGTCTATTCAGGTCCTCATTCTCTATCGGTATCATCTGGTGTGCTACTTTGTTAGGAAAACTAGCTTCAGGAATGAGGTCCATGTAATGACTGATACTTCTCACAGGGGGTAGTACATCAAGTACATTATCTGAAATGATATCTCCATATTCTTTTAGAAACTCCTTTATCTCCTCTGGTTCTTCTTCTTCATGCTCTAGGTCTTCATTCTTCTTAGAAACTAAGGAAAAGCACACATTCTCGTGTCTCATCCCATCTAGAAACTTTCTTCCATCCACCAAACAGATTCTAGCACTTGTACAAACTTCACTCTTCAAAGGCTCCTCCTAGGGCAACAAGGTTTGCTTCATCCCATTTGCAACAATAGTGTATATGTTCTTCCTCCAATCATGTATTATCTATCTATCAAATTGCCAAGGTCTACCCAACAAGATATGACAAATATCCATAGGCAAAATATCACACAAAACTTCATCATGATAAGATCTAATCTTCAATTTCACCAAACTTTGTTCACTTACTAGTATCTTATGATCATCCTGAATCCATGCTATCTGATAACGCTTAGGGTGCTTCAATCTCTCCAAATTCAACTTATTCACCATCTCCTCTGAAACAAGATTATCTGAACTACCACTATCAATAATAACTTTACAACACTTACTGGATACCTTACATTTGGTCTTGAAAAACTCCTCCTCTGCAAGGGCTCTTCATCATCTCCGATATGACACAAAGCTCTCCTCATCACCAGCAATTCTCCATCTTCCATTTTGTTAGCTCATCTAGTATGGTCTTCTTCTATCAATGTTGTTCTTCCAGTGTTCTTTGCCTTCTTACATTCAAAGCACGATGTCATTTTCTGCCAAACTTAAAGCAGGTTCCTCTAAACATTGTTTTATCTTGTCTTTTGTCTTCTTTTCCATAACTCTCATTTTGGTATCCATCAAGTTCTCTTCTTTGGTAAAAATTTATATCATCCTTCAAGTATGAACTACCATCTCTGCTAACTTCCTTGTCTTTATTCTGATCTATATAGGGTCCTCTTCCTCTGGAATAGCTTCTTCCTCCTTGAAATCTTCCTCCAGAAAACCATCCACCTCTACCTCTTTGCTTCTACTCATGTCTTTTGTTCAACTTTTCTTCTGACTGCAAGACATATTGATAAACTTCCTAAATACTCTATAACTTGATTAAACTGAGTTCATCTTGTATAGAGATTTGCAACCCATTCAAATATCTAGCAACTCGTTCAATCTCATCTTTAGTGTGTACGGATCTGATGTTCAACTTGTAGAATGTTTCGGTATACTCTTTCACATTAGATTCCTTCAGCTTCAGGTTCTACAACTTCCAAAACAGATTCACTTGATAATCGGCTGGCATAAACTTTGGTTTTAATTTACTAACCATTTGCTTCTAAGATTTGATCTTCTCTTTACCTCTTCTCTGTCTATCTACCTGCAAATGTTCTCACCAAAGAGATGCATGCCATTTCAACTTAGTGCAAGCATATCTCACCTTTCTATCTTTTGTGGTGCCTTCAAAATCAAAATACTTTTCCATTTTTGTGATCCAATCCAACAATTCATCGGAATCCAACTTTCCATCATAATCTGGTGGGGTAAGGTGTGGTCTAGTATTCGCTCTAGACAATGCTCTTATAAACCTTTCTTCATCTAGCTCATTTGTCGATGGATTTTCTCTTTGTTCTCTAGCTACTTCTTCTTCCTCATCATCACTTACATCTTCAACATGTCGACCTCTTCTCTAGGCCGTTTCAACAGCTTCTAATCGGGCTGCAATTCCTCTCAACATTTCCATCACAGCAGGGTTTTCATTTCCATGCACTCCATCATTTCTATTTCCTCTTCGCGTCATCTTCACGCAAGTCCTCTGCAGCTGTAGGCCAGATCCACAATCTGCCACCCTACAACAAAATCTTACAGGACAACACAATCTTTGGAATGAAAAATTGCTTTGATACCACTTGGTGCAGTCACGACGGAAGAGTCCTCAAAGAGAACAATCTAGACCACGTAGTAAGAGTTACATAGCAGAAACAACATAATCGTGATGGAGGCAATGCAAAACAGGCTTTATTATATCATGAAAATAAATTACAAACTATCGACAACATGCAGGCTTACAAGACTCGGCTCACAGACGTAAGTACAAAACATGCATGTTATGCAACATCCGAGCTCAAGCAAGAATGCGGGCCAACTCCAAACCTCCTAACCTTAGGATTATTCTTCTATGTTCTAATCACTGAATTCTAATGCTCAATAACATTGATTTATATGATCAAGAATGATCCACATCGGTCCAAGATGAAACAAATGTCAAAGAACAAGATGAGACGTGTAAAACAACAAGGTTGGCCTTTGCCAAAGAGATCCCTCCGAAAAATCCAAAGAATGAAGTGCGGACCCAAGGGAAGGTCGGCCACACGCCAAGGAATAGTTAAAACAACAAAAAAAATTTCCACAAACTACGGAAATGATTCGCAAGATCCGCCAAATAGGAAATAGGTCCAAGTGGTTCTAGTATTCTAAGCCAGAAAACTGTCCCAGATTCTGGAAGCGATAACTTGCCAGAAAAATATTCAAACATCCCGCAGACTTAGGATAAGGAAAATGAGCATGTCCACAATCAAAATCCAATTCCACAAGATCTGATGAGAAAATGTAAAGAAATGTAGAATGAAATGTTGAAACTGCAAGACAGGAACAAACTGAAAGAAAAAAAAAATGGTTGATGTAAGATTGCCATGAACCAAGGATGCTCCTACATCAATTACCCTTGTTGTTAATAGTGGGGTCTATGATTTCACTAATGAATTCAATTTAACATTTACCTACACCAATATAAATCAAGCTAAGGGTATGTGCAAGATCAAGGGGGGCCAAAAAGTGGCAATGGAGAAAAAAATGCATTTTCAACCTTTCCAAACACGCAAAAATTCGCTTTGACTTTTTGTTTGGGTCGGGCGAAATTTGAATTTGGTTTGGTAATACCAAATGAAATCGGATATCCGATATTATCGTATATCCAATTTGTGATGTCACTATTGTGATGTCATACTTTTCAAATCGAATATCTGATTTTATCAACATAAAAAATATAGTTTAGTAAAATGGCCATAACTTTTGCGTTTCTTATCGAAATTTTGATTTTTTTAGGCATTGGAAAGGTAATTCATAGAGCTATCAAATGGATGAGGTATTTTGATGATATTATAGACCAAAAATTAATTATAATAATTTTAAGTTAGTCCTTCAATTTTAAAACTTTAAATACTCACAAATTTTGCATACAAAGTCTCATTTTTTTTCTATCACATCTTTTATCTATCACTTGTCTATCTATACTTATATAATATATTTTATATATCTCTCTCTTCTCTACTTATGTCACTTATTTTCTCATTCCATGTAGATAAATAAATTCCCAAGTTACATGCATCTTTGCATATATTTCCATCTTTCTATTCATATCTCTCCCTCTCACACTCCATCATTGTCACTCCTTATTTCTATATTTCTCTATAATAATCTCTCTTCTCTCTATTTATCTCCCTCCTTTACCTTATCCTACCTATACTTATATATTACTTGTCTCTATCACCTCCTTTCTCTCCCTATCTTGTCCCCTCTCTCTTTATATCCCTATAGATCTATCTTCATGTATATTTATATCTCATTATCTCTAAATCTCACTTATTCACTCCATCTCTCCCTCCATTTGTCTTACTCTCCCTATCACGTTGTATCCATATCTATCTCTATCTCCATCTTCACATCTCCATCTCTTTCCCTATCAATCTCTCTTTTTATATGTTCCTCTATCTTTATATATATTCCTATATACATGATCAATCTACTTCTTTGTCTCTTCCTCTATCGCCCTCTTGAAGTATCTTTCCCTTTCTCTACTTTTATCTCTTTATTTACTCCATCTTTATATATATTTTTATCTCTTCCCACATCCTTCTCTATAGTGCCTTTATATATCTCTATATCTTCCTCTTTTTCTCTCTCCCTCTCTATCCATCCCTATCTATAATATCTATCTCTCTTTCTCACTCTCTTGCACTATCTATATATCTCTATCTATCGATATTTCTCTTCCTTAATATCTCTCTATCTCTTCCTTTTTTAATCTCTCTCTTTACCCCTCTCTATCCATTTTTCTCCATCTATTCATATATTTATCTTTGTCCTTACCTCTCTCTTTCTCTATATCTATTCACCTCCCTCTCCCTTTATCTTCATTTTTTATCTCTATCTTGCTCTCTCCTTTTCAATATCTAGATATGTCTACCTCTTTCTATCCATCCTTGTCCTTTAGTTTTTCTCCCTCTCACTTCATACTCCTTAATATCTATATCTCTATTTATGTCCTTGTCCTTTAGTTCTTTTCCCTCTCTTTAGTTCTGCATCTCTCTTCACCTTTATATCTCTCCTTATTTTGAAAATTAGTATATATGGTCTCCTAAGGGGTTATATCGTGTCCTAAGGGGTCATAGAACATCATATGACCCCTTAGGACACAATATGACCCCTAACGACACCATATGTTCTCCTAAGGGATCATATGGTGTCATAAGGGGTCATAAAACACCATATGACCCCTTAAGACACAATAAGATCCCTAATGACACCATATGGTGTCCTAAGGGGTCATAAGACACCAAATGACCCCTTAGGACACCATACAACCCCTAATGACACAATGTGGCATCCTAAAGGGTCATATTGTGTCCTAAGGGGTCATAGGACACCATATGACCCCTTAGGACACCATACGACCCATAGCACCATATAGTGTCCCAAGGGGTCATATGGTGTCTTAAGGGGTCAAAGAATGTCAATATGACCAACTAGGACACAATACGACCCATGACGACACCTAAGGGGTCATATAGTGTCATAAGGGGTCATAGGACACCATATGACCCCTTATAACACCATACAATCCCTTACAACACCATATGGTGTCCTAAGGGGTCATATAACACCATATGACCCCTTATAACACAAGAAGACCCATAACGACATGATATAGTGTCCTTTGGGGTCATATAGTGTCAGGAGACACCATATGACCCCTTAGGACACAATATGACCCCTAACGATACCTAAGGGGTCATATGGTGTCCTAAGGGGTTATATGATGTCCTAAGAACCGTTAGGACATAATATGATCCCTTAGCACACCATACAACCCCTAATGACACCATATGGTGTCCTAAGGGGTCGTAGGACACCATATAACCCGTTAGGACACAATATGACCCCTAACAACACCTAAGGGGTCATAGTGTGTCCTAAGGGGTCATAGGATACCATATGACCCCTAACAACGCTATATGGTGTCTTAAGGGGTCATATTGTGTCCTAAGGGTTCATAGGAGACCATATGACCTATAACAACACAAAATGACACCTAACGATATCTAAGGGGTCATATGGTGTTCTAAGGGGTCATAGGATAGCACACCATACAACCCCTAATGACACCATATGGTGTCCTAAGGGGTCATAGAACACCGTATGACCCCTTAGGACACCATACGATGCATATTGATACTATATGGTGTCCTAAGGGGTCATAGGACACCATATGACCCCTTAGGAGACCATATGACCCATAACAACATAATATTGTGTCCTAAAGGGTCACAGAACACCATATGACCCCTTAGAACACCATACAACCCATAAGGATGCCATCTAGTGTCTTAAGGGGTCATAAGACACAATATTACCCCTTAGGACATAATATGACCCCTAACGACGTCATATAGTGTCCCAATGGGTCATAGGACACCATATGACCCCTTAGGACACCATACGACATCATACCACCCTTTACGACACCATATGGTGTCCTAAGGGGTCATATGGTATCATGAGACACCATATGACCCCTTAGGAAACAATATGACCCCTAACGATACCTAAGGGGTCATATGGTGTCCTAAGGGGTTATACAATGTCCTAGGAACCTTTAATACACAATATGACCCCTTAGCATACCATACAAACCCTAATGACACCATATGGTGTCTTAAGGGGTCGTCGGGCACCATATAACCCATTAGGACATAATATGACCCCTAACAACACCTAAGGGGTCATATCATATCCTAATGGGTCATATAACACCATATGACCTCTTATAAGACAAGAAGACCCATAAAAACATGATATGGTGTCCTAAGGGGTCATATGGTGTCAAGAGACACCATATGACCCCTTAGGACACAATATGACCCCTAACGATACCAAAGGGGTCATATGGTGTCTTAAGGGGTTATATGATGTCCTAGGAACCTTTAGGACACAATATGACCCCTTAGCACACCATACAATCCCTAATAACACCATATGGTGTCCTAAGGTGTCGTAGGACATCATATGACCTGTTAGGACACAATATGACCCCTAACAACACCTGAGGGGTCATATTGTGTCGTAAGGGGTCATAGGACACCATATGACCCCTAACGACACTATATGGTGTCTTAAGGGGTCATATTGTGTCCTAAGGGGTCATAGGAAACCATATGACCCCTAACGACACAAAATGACACCTAACAATACCTAAGGGGTCATATGGTGTTCTAAGGGGTCATAGGACACCATTTGGCCCCTTAGCACACCATATGACCCCTAATGACACCATATGGTGTCCTAAGGAGTCATATGGTGTCCTAAGGGGTCATAGAACACCATATGACCCCTTAGGACACCATACGATGCATAATGATACTATATGGTGTTGTAAGGGGTCATAGGACACCACATGACCCCTTAGAGGACCATACAACCCATAACAACATAATATGGTATCTTAGAGGGTCATATAACACCATATGACCCCTTAGAACACCATACGACCCATAACGACACCATGTGGTATCTTAAGGGGTCATAGGACACCATTTGACCCCTTAGCACACCATATAACCCCTAATGACACCATATGGTGTCCTAAGGATTCATATGGTGTCCTAAGGGGTCATAGAACACCATATGACCCCTTAGGACACCATTTGATGTATAATTACACTATATGGTGTCCTAAGGGGTCATAGGACACCATATGACCCCTTAGGATACCATTTGATGTATAATTACACTATATGGTGTCCTAAGGGGTCATAGGACACCATATGACCCCTTAGAGGACTATACAACCCATAACAACATAATATGGTGTCTTAGAGGGTAATAGAACACCATATGACCTTTTAGAACACCATACGACCCATAACGACACCATGTGGTGTCTTAAGGGGTCATAAGACATAATATGACCCCTAACAACGTCATATAGTGTCGTAAGGGGTCATAAGACACCATAGGACCCCTTAGGACACCATACTACCCCTTGTGACACCATATCGCCCTTTACAAAGCCATATGGTTTCCTAAGGGGTCATATGGTATCCTAATGGGTCATATAACACCATATGACCCCTTAGAACACAAGAAGACCCATAACCACATGATATGGTGTCTTAAGGGGTCATATGGTGTCATCAGACACCATATGACTCCTTAGGACACAATATGACCCCTAATGATACCTAAGGGGTCATATGGTGTCCTAAGGGGTTATATGATGTCCTAGGAACCTTTAGAACAAAATATGACCCCTTAGCACACCATACAACCCCTAATGATATCATATGGTGTCCTAAGGGGTTGTAGGACACCATATAACCTGTTAGGACATAATATGACCCCTAACAACACCTAAGGGGTCATATTATTTCCTAAGGGGTCATAGGACACCATATCACCCCTAAGGACACTGTATGGTGTACTAAGGGGTCATATTGTGTGCTAAGGGGTCATAGGACACCATATGACCCCTTAGCACTCCATACGACTCCTAACGACACCATATGGTGTCCTAAGGGATCATATGGTGTCCTAAGGGGTCATATAACACCATATGACCCCTTAGGACACCATACAACACATAATGACACCATATGGTATCCTAAGGGGTCATATGGTGTCCTAAGGGGTCATAGGACACTATATGACTCCTTAGGAGACCATACGACCCATAATAACATAATATGATGTCCTAGAGGGTCATAGAACACCATAGGACCCCTTAGAACACCATACGACATATAACGACACAATGTGGTGTCCTAAGCAGTCATAAGACACAATATGACCTGTTAGGACATAATATGACCCCTAACAACATTATATAGTGTCCTAAGGGGTCATACAAAACCATATGACCCCATAGAACACCATATAACCCCTTAGAACACCATACGACCCTTTACAACACCATATGGTGTCCTAAGGTGTCATATGGTATCCTAAGGGGTCATATAAAACCATATGACCCCTTAGAACACCATATAACCCCTTATAACATAAGAAGACCCATAACAACACGATAAGGTGTCCTAAGGGGTCATATGGTGTCATGAGACACCATATGACCCCTTAGGACACAATATGACCCCTAACGATATCTAAGGGGTCATATGGTGTCCTGAGAGGTTATATGATGTCCTAGGAATCTTTAGGACACAATATGACCCCTTAGCACACCATACAATCCCAAATGACATCATATGGTGTCCTAAGGGGTCGTAGGACACTATATGACCCGTTAGGACACAATATGACCCCTAAAAACACCTAAGGGGTCATATTGTGTCCTAAGGGGTCATAGGACATCATATGACCCCTAACAACACAAAATGACACCTAGTGATACCTAAGGGGTCATATGGTGTTATAAACGGTCATAGGACACCATATGACCCCTTAACACACCATACCACCCTTAATGACACCATATGGTGTCCTAAGGGCTCATAGAACTTCATATGACCCCTTAGGAAACCATACGATGCATAATGAAACCATATGGTGTCCTAAGGGGTCATAGGACACCATATGACCCCTTAGAAGATCATACGACCCATAACAACATAAAATTGGTGTCCTAAGGGGTCATAAAACACCATATGACCCCTTAGAAGACCATACGACCCATAATGACACCATGTGGTGTCTGAAGGGGTCATAAGACACAATATATCCTCTTAGGACATAATATGACCCCTAACGACGTCATATAGTGTCCTAAGGGCTCATAGGACACTGTATGACCCCTTAGGACACAATACGACCCCTTAGGACATAAAATAACCCTAATGACACTTAAGGGGTCATAGGACACCATACAACACATAACAACACTAAATGGTATCCTAAGGGGTCATATGATGTCCTAAGGTGTCATAGGACACCATACGACCCATAACACCATATTGTCTCCAAGCACATGGTGTCCTAAGGGGTCATACGACACCATATGACCCATTAGGACACAATAAGACCCCTGATGACACCTAATGGGTCATATATTGTCGTAAGGGTTCATAGGACACCATAAGACCCCTTAGGACACCATACGACTCCTTGCGATACCATATGGTGTCCCAAGGTATCGTATGGTATCCTAAGGGGTCATATAATGTCCTAAGGGGTCATATGGTGTCCTATGGGGTTTTAGGACACCATATGACCCCTTAAGACACCATAAGACCCATAACGACACCATATGATGTCCTAAGGGGTCATATGGTGTCCTAAAGGGTCATGGGACACCATATGACCTCTTAGGACATAGTATGAGCCCTAAGAAAACCTAATGGATCATATGATGTCTAAGGGGTCATACGATGTCTTGTGACCCCTTAGGACACAATATGACCCCTTAGCACACCATACAACACCATATGACCCATTTGGACACAATATGACCCCTAACAATACCTAAGGGGTCATATCGTGTCCTAAGGGGTCATAGGATACCATATGACCCCTTAACACACCATACGACTTGTAATGACACCATATGGTGTTCTAAAGGCTCATAGAACACCATATGACCCCCTAGGACAACATAAGACTTATAAAAACATCATATTGTGTCCTAAGGTGTCATATGGTGTCCTAAAGGTTCACGAGACACCATATGACCCTTTGGACACCATATTCTCTCTCACATTATTTATTTTCCTTAATTATCCTCAATCACCTCTCTCCTCCTATGGGTTTATAGATACTTCCCTCTCCCCCTCTACCCACCCCCTAATTACTCTCTATGTCTCTCTTCACCTCTATCCCCATCTCTCTTCTCTCTTTGTTGATACTTTCCCCTCTGCCCCTCTCCTCCTACCCCCTAATAATCTCAAACTCTCCCTCTCATTCTCTCTTCACCCCAATCACCCCTCCCTCTCTCTCTTCGCCTTCCACCTAATTACCTATAGCTCTCTCTCTCTCTCACACACTCTCTCTTCCCCCAATTAATATCTCCTTCTCACCTCTCTCCCCCTCTCCTTTTTTTGATACTTCCCTACACCTCTCCTTGTCCCCTCTAAATTTTGTTGCTAGAGATGAGAAGGAAATGCAGAGAGACTAGTCTAGATCTTAAGGAAGAGAGAGTGACATAGAGGAGGAAAATATGAAGAGGTAGAAATATAAGCACCTTGTAGAGCTTGAGAGATTTAATGAGGTATTCATTGATAGTTAGAGATATAGGTCTAGAGAGAGATGTATAAATATGGACAAAAGAGAGGGAGGAAGAAACAAATAGGTGGTGTGATAGGTTTAGGAGAGAGAGGTGGAGAAAGGAACAAACATAGATAACATGGTTTATCAAAATTTATCGAACTCAATAAAATTCATAAATTTTTTATTATTATTTAATTACTTATTTAGTTTATTTTGAGATGATTGTTACAAAAATTCATGCAATAGGGAAATCATATGAAAAAGTCATGAGTTTTTTATGTTTTAAAAATGAAGGATGAATTTAAATGAATTATAATGATTTTTTAAAACAAATAATTGAAAATATACCTATTCCATATCATAGAGCTCTTAATTACCTTTCCAACGCCTGTAAAAAATCAAAATTTCGATATAAAACGCAAGTTATGCCCAATTTACTAAAATATATTTTTTTATTTTTTCAAAAATCCGATATCCGATTTTATCCAATAAAATCCGAAATCCGATTTTATCCGATATCCAATTTTAAAACATAAATTTTTCCCTCCATATTTTGGTTCGGGTTTGCTTTGGGATTTGGCTTGGAAGTGACAAGCTGGAAAGTCAACTGAAAAAACATGTTTTTCAGTATTCCTTGATTTTCCAGACTTTACACTGGTGGCTGATGACTTTTTTTATAGCCAAAACTAATAAAACAAAAAGGGTTTTTTAAGGACGTTCTCAGCTTTCCAACAATATAAGGCTTGTCTTATTTTGACTTTAATAAATAATTATTATTTATTTTCTAATTGAATTCTGACAAAAGTCCCGATTGATAGACTGATTGAAAAATACTCATAACTTTCAAAACACATAACATTTTTTGAATCTGAAACATGCATCACATCCTATGCTTCATCTACTATAGAGAAAAAATTTAAAAATTTAAATTTCATAAGGTTTTGACCAAGTTAAGGTGGTCAGATGTAGGAGTTTCTGAATTTCTGAAAAGCTGTAGTAAAAAATTCATAAATAATTATTTACTTTATAAAAAATTATAAAAAAATATGTGTCACATCCGGACATGAGTCTTATACTTATATTATAAATCTTATAAAAAAATACTATGGTTTGATTGTGATTAGGGTGGTCAGACATACACCTACTTCTTATCTTTTTCCTAAAATTTTTGTACCACTGCATTGAAATTTGAAATTTAAAATTTTCATCAAATAGAATTTTGTTTTTCAAAAAACAACTAGTAGCTTAGAAACTACATTCAGTTTTCTATAGATTCTCTTCTTACATATTTTAAAAATAATGTTCATAACTCATTCAATTTTTCATGTCAAGTTGCATAACTCTGATTTTTTGAAATTTCATTGCCACTTAAGGGCCTGTTTTGGCACACCATGATCCTACACATACCCCTAAAATGCATTTTTAATTGAAAATTGGAACCCATTTTAAAGCATTATATCATGCAATATGAACTTTTAATGTTTAAACTTGGCAACATGATACATGTACCTATGAGTCCAACGTAGAAGCAACATTGAACAAAACTATGGATTGTGGAAACCTAATGTGATTAAGCCTCGAATCTTCAACACATATACAATTCAAAGCCCTCCCTTAGATTTCTCTAAAACATATAGCAAATGGACTTTTATTTAAACATATGTGCCTCTAAAACAAATCAATATTATTCAAACACAAATGATGATATGTAAAATAGGACTGTATGTGATTCCTTTATAAAATCAAAATGAAATATTTGTCTTACACATGAAATGGCTAGGGAAAAGGGAAAATATTCGACTTAAACATGATCAAAACACAACTACCATATAGGGCATCAAGTGAATTGTACAACATCAAAGTTTCCAAGGGTGGTGGTCTATAAAACTGAAAAGCTATAGGCTACCAATCTTGGACATATGTGGTGCAGGAGCACCTGAGCACCTAAATGCTCAAATCCTAGCAGGTATAGCATTTTGTTGCAAATTAAGCATGTGTGTTTATTTTATGCTTCTAGTAGGTTTAATAGGTTTGTTTTGTGGTGTAATAAGGTTTGGAACTCATTTGTGTTTAAGAGTTTCCAATATTTTTGTTTTTTTCTCAATGGGCCAAAAACTGTCAATTTTGGGTCCAAATGAGCATTTTTGAATTTTTGATGTTTTAAAGCCTTGAAAGGAATTGGAGCATGTTTATTTAGTTTTTCTAATGATTTTGAGTCATTGGTTTGAGTGCCAAGTCACCGGGAGTCAAAATGCAACTTTTTGAGCAACAAAAGTTGTCAAAAGTTGTCAAAAAGCTGTCAAAAAGTGCAAAAAAGTGACTTTTGGTGGTTTTGGTTAGTTCCAGCCTGTACCTGTCCATACAAAGGCTTCAATAAGTTGGCACATGTATAAAAACCATGTTCCCATCATTGTATGTATGGTTCATGTTGGAAAAGTAAGTGAAATACTTGTTTTTGCTCTTGTTTTGTGAGTTTTAACTAGTTTTCTGCACTTTTGAGAGTACAGTCCGTACCATGGCTTCATGAGTCCATACTACTCCTGTTTTTTATTGGTGTGATCTCATTTTATGTTTGAGTAGTGGTTTGGAACAAGTTTTGTTTGAAGTGCTCTTGAGAAAGGCATTGTTTTGTGGTTCCAATGGAAGATCATTCATGGTCCAACTGATTTCTTCAAAGTCTCTTCACCCATGGCTTTGAGGAAATTTGTTGGATCCTTTGTACATACTGTATCATACATCTATTTTCCTTTTCTAGCAATGCACAAGTGTTTGTAAGCCCATGGCAAGTATGTGAAGTGAACAACTTGGCTTGGGTATCCTTAAATTTGTTGGAATGGTACTTTGCTGTTCATAGCACTGTACTTTGAAATGTTGAAGAAGAATTAAGTTGGCAAGAGTCATCATTGTATTTTACCATCCTTGTCTCTCTCATGACTTGGTTGGATGCAAGAAGCAAAGGTGTAATCAGACTGCAAAACAGTGAGTCACTGTTTCATTGTTAGATCCTCATTGCCAACCTCCCTAAATGGATAGTATGGAATGATGGATTCCTCTTTCATGCATCATGGAATGTATTTATAAATGTTTTTAATGCTAAGAAGACAAGATGCACAATTTTATTGTAAAGGACCTAAATAAGGATCCTAGAAAGGTGTATCCTCTGTCACAGTCTTATAGTGCTGTCATGTTTTGTGGTATCTTTTGAGTGATCAAACTTGTAAGATCCTTGAAGAGGATATATGTGTTATTTTACCTTGCCATTTACACCTTCTTGCAGGCTAGGGATAGAGTGAAGAAATAAATTAAAACAAAGAAAGAAAGTGTAAATAGTTTTAAGACTGTTAAAGTGCAGTGATGGCGGGTGTATGAGCAACAGTCATAAGAAATCCCTTCTTATTTGCTTTGCAGGGTGTTCAAACTCATGTCAACTCTTTTTTGCATCCATATTTGATATAATTTCATTGTATTTGGTTTATCAATGTTGAAAATGTGTGTAAAACATTAAAAACATCGTTGTCCCAGTCCTCTAGACTGTTATTTCTGTGTAAGGGCAGGAGTATGGCATTTGTTTGACATAATGAAAATATTCTAAGTTGGATTTTGGATCCTTGGAAGTGTTTTATAGATGTCATAGCAAGGTTTTAACTTTTAAATTGGGTCTAGTAGCATGGAGAAGACCTTTAATTTGCAAACCCTCACTAAAACCTTCAAAAACCCTTGAAAAATGCCTCTTTTGTGGGACAGTCCTCAAACAGTCCGTACAGTACTTGCCATAGAAAAAATCCTTGAGTCTTCATCATCAATAGACCACATCTCCAAGGGTTTGTCATGAATTTTAGCAAGTTGAGCAGGGTGAACAAATTTCACTAAAAACTAGGGCTAATTCTAGTAGCCTTTTTGGAGCAAAATTGACAATTTCATGAAATCGGTAAGGAAGGAGAGGTAAATGATTGTTTCAAATAATCAAAACTAATAAGTTAAGACCTGAGACACCCTACTACAAGCCCCACAACATTTCATTAAGTCATTTGACCAAAATGACCATTTGAACCTAGAAGTTGCCTTGAGTAGAACCACGCTCTTTGCACTCAACTTGGGAATTTTCATTCTTGAAAGGTGAGGGACAGTCATCATACTTTGCAGACCTGTCCAGATGCTCAATCAACACATTAATATGATTGAAATCCTTAAAGGTGCAAACAAGATTTGGTAGACCATGGTTCTCCAACAGTTGCCCATTCCTGGAAGAGAGGAGATTCAGCCAGTTGGACAACCAAACTTGTTCATTTTTGGTGACACACAAGAGGACCTCATTTCAGACTTGAATGCCTTAGCATGGAAGGTAAGGAGGAGTGATGTACAATACAATAGGGTGCAAGCAGTGTTGAATAGAGAGGAGGAGATAGGAGAAAGGTTTAGAAGAATCCCATTTGTGCCTAGGGATTGATTTGGGAAGCACATTGAGAACAAAAGCCCACCAACCTCAAAGAAGACCAACTCCTACTCTACCTCCTCATCAATATGCTATCAACTAAGTGAACTCTATCTAAAACCAAGTTCCTCATAAAACCTTGAAAGGAGTTACTCCTTTTGAAGGTTAGAGAGGTAAGAAATCAACAATGAAACATTTTAGTCTTTGAATGTCAACCTACACAATGTTATGGATCTTCATAGTGGGCATTTGATCTTTGTGGGTTATACAAATGCAATAAAGAGATATTGGTTCCTTATTCATAAGATATTCAACAAAATGATTGTTAATTTCGAGGAAGGTTCTTCAAGGCCAACTCTTAAAATTTCTTCTTCAATTATTTAAGTATACTTCAAACAAATAATTGCTTGTCTTAGATTTAATTTCAAGAACTAAAACATATCTATTCTACCAAATTCATTCACGACACAATATCAATCTTATTACTTTTTAATATAAAGAAATTTTATATTTAACTAAAAACAATCCCTAATAATCCCAATTCAAAGGCTTCCACCTTTATAAACAAGCTAATATAGCAAGATATTCCCACATAGTCAATATTACAACCTCTTTCCAGAATGCAAGTGAAATCTAGTTACTTCACATTCTCCCTATAATACACTAAATAGCTTATGATTTAATGCATCTTGCAACCTCTTTCTAAACCTAGTTTAGAAATTAAATTCAGAGAACCATAACTTGTGTTCTTGATGCATCTTCAAATTTTAAGTGTAACTAATTTCAATTTCTCATCCAAAATCGGTATTTTTTTATTTCAAAATAAAGGACCAGTTAAGACCCCTTTGTGGTCCACCGTTTGCATGCATATACCCATAATATGCAACAAGAATCTAAATTTCTCTATCTATTACATACTTATGAATTTTCTTAGTTCTTAAAGAAATTTTCATTTAAGCTTTTAGAGTTATCTTCATTATTTGAATGTTATTATGTGATTTAATTGTTATTGCTAAAGACTCATTGTTGTATTTCCTCTTGAGAGCATGTTACTTGGATATTCTAAGAGTATTAAAATATTAGGCTTAACATTTTTCTTAACATAGTCTCTTTCGGTCTTTGGTAGTAGATTTATTTTCCTTGTAATGGATAATTAAGTAGAATTATATCTTTGGTAAAGTGTTTACTTGTGAAGTTGGCTGCGTAAGGTGTGGTTGAATATTTATGAGTTACTTAGAAGCTATGTTTTTTCTCAAGTTTTTCATTGAAATTCAACCTTTAACTCTTCACTTTGTATCCTAGAAAGTAGTGGTACCGGTTATGTTTGTCCCAAACTATCACTTATACTCAATATAATACATTGTCTCACCATAATTTAAATAATTTATGAGTCCTTATGACATAACATGAATATTATAGCTTCATATATGTTGTCCTATACCATTTATTTGTTCATAAATTCATCTACCTTGTTCAAACATTTATGTACTTTATAATAGGTTAACCAATCTATGCTATTGCCATCAAGATTAGCCTATGAATTGGTCATCATGAAGTTAGCCATGTTTAAGAACCAATAGTATTAAATACTTAGAAGAATAGAAGGGAATATTGCCTAATTTTAGCAAATCTCAAAGTAGAAGGAAAGAGGAATTATATCCCATGTGTTGATCTTGTCCAACCTTGGTAGTCAACATTACTTCATTTATGGTCATTGTAAGGTCTAATACATCCTCATTACTTATATTTCCAAAGTACAACTATAAACTAGGTTAAGGTCTATAACAATAAAAGCTTTCAAACAAATTGAATTTCTTTTAAATAGATCTACTACCCCTTTTCTATTGGCCCAAGCATTGTGACCTCGTTTACCATAATAATAATATTTAGCTACCTTTTTTCCTTGCATTGATATTAAAAAAATAAAATGATATACATTATATTGAAATATTTTGTCAAAAAGAGTTCTTTTAGATGCCCAAATACCTACTATTCAAGGCACAAAAGCCATAAGTAAATCACTACAAACTCTAATATATAAGCTTGAATGCATTAAAACTTTCAAAATAATAGAAAAAAACCTCCAAAACAAACTTATATTCAAAAAGCTCTATGAAATGATAAAAGGAGAAAATTAAACCAATAAAATGAATTTTATTATTGAAATATACAAATAATAATTTAAATTATTTAGGTGGTTGTTATTTAGTCTATGCCCTCCTTTTTTATTGATTTGAAAATAATAATAATAATAAATAAATAAATAAATAAAATAAAATTCTTAGATTAATCAATAAAATACACACTTTTACATAATTTCTCCCAATTTGTGGGAAAATTATTCTAATTAATCCCTCAAACTCCTCACTGCGACCCCACCCGGAATTCTCGCAGGTCTTCCGTCCGCTGCGGAAAAAGCCCTGTATGCTCTTCCGCAAGTATAGGAAAATAACTATTCTCAACGACTTCCTCTAATGTTGGAAAATCCTCAAAATCGGTCATATCCCCAAGAAGCGAATCGAGCAGTGTCAACCCCTGCTCCTCGAACATCTGCTCCCTCTCCATACAAGACTGGGATTTCGAAGCAGAAAATACGGCGCCGTTATCCGGAACCTGCCGGAATTCTTGCAGAGCAAATTTGGCCGCCACAGATTGAATTTGTGCAGGAGATAGTGAAGAGGCGGACGGAATTTCCGGCAGGGAGTCGGGGAAATTAAACTTGGCTTGGGATCCTCTGAGGCAGTAAATTGCACAGTCATAAGCCCGAGCGGCCTGATAAGGAAAATCATAAGACCCCAGCCAAATTCTAACCCTGGAATTGGGCACTCTCACTTCGGAAACCCATTTCCCCCATTTTCTCATTCGCACTCCCTTGAATTGTTGTGCCTTGTCTTGGCTGTGCTCCAATGTGGTATGTTGTTTCCGATTTGCCAACGTCTTAACCATGTTCTGTAGCACATAGAATTTACGAATACTTCGACTTGTATATGAAAAAATGTGTTCCAGTGCTTGCGCTTATATAGAGAGGATTCTAATGTCTGAGTCTATTTTTCGGGGTGACCGTGAAGAATTTTTCCACTGCCTTTTCACTAGTCTTATTTTGCGGGTACAATTTTTTAAAGATTTGCCAATTTCGGTCAGTTTGGGATGAGGAGGAAAATGACCCCTCGTTGCTGGAAAGATCAAATATGGAAGAAATGAAAATGGCGGCTTGTGTGTGGAATGAGAAAGCATGAAAAGGGCCCACGTTTGTTTACTTGGCCAACATGGTCGTCAAATTGAGGAGGTTTTGGGGTCGCCTTCTGCATTTATCTTCCAGAAGGTTTTAAAGTCTACATGTTGACGGTTGCACGGCATAACATGACCTCACAAGCCGTAACGTAAGCAATGACGTGCTCCTAAAATTAAACACTTCAAATTAAGACCACACTCTTAGCCGGGTACACTTTCTCAATTAAACTACTAAGGGGAGGGATTATTCGGCTAATTTTGTCTTTAAATCTCCGTTTTTTAAGAAATGTAAATGGATACTTACCATGTAGATGTTCTTATAAATGAAAATAAACTTTCTTACACTTAGGTTAAGTTTATAAAATAAGATCTCTTGATAGTCAGACCTCTCCCTATTGATAGTAAGGGTCCCTATCCCTCCTGCCATATGCGAAATTAGGGGGAGGCAGGGTGGGAGGATGAGTATATAATTCAATTTATAATTAGTCTTGCATAACATGGTATTATGTTTTTTTTTGGAAAGGAAGCAAAGAAAAATTAAGAATTTTTCAAAGGCTTGGCTTTTTGTCTAGTTGATCGGTGTTTATTTTTTATTTGTTGAAGAAAGAGTTTTCAATTTGACAAAATTTTCAAAAAGGTCATCCAATGGGAAAAGAGGGCAAGGAAAACATTACAGAGGTTTTCCGAGGCTCTTTGTTGCTAGATGCAAAATTGTGTGTGTGCAATTTGGTATGGCTTTAAGGTATTGGGCATTGCATGACAAGGATATATGTCTTACATAAGATCAAATGAACAAGGTAAGGACATGCATCAAATATTTGAAGGATAATTTGGACTGTTTAAATAATTTATTTGTGAATTCCACGAACATTCCTTGCATTACATGACTTTTTCTATTTGGTTGTGTCACAACTTTGTTAGGTAATTTATTTAAATGACTTTTCACCTTTGGATTATTGTAGCTACTATAATTATTGCCTTTGAATGTCTTTTATAAATTGTGGCTAAGATTGATTTCACCAAATTGACCTATCCATTTAATAGAATTAGAAAAATTCTAATTCTCAAACTCTAGATCATCATAAGAACATGCTTAGACTAATGGCTTGAGACGACATCCTTTTTAGGTGTCCTTCCCAAATGGTTTCATCATTTTGTTTGCATTATAACCCTTAAATGCAAATTCAATCTCAAGACACAATTTAGATTTCTTTTGGGGCTCTATTTTTCCAACCCTTTTTTTCTTTTCAAAGCATATAAATCAACATGAAAATAACAATGTTTTTTTTAAAGACTTCCACAACCCACATTAGTAAAATAAATTTAAGAAAATATATATGTCTATATTATTTTAAACAAGGATTTTTTGGGGTTTTAACTTAAGGTTTCATGATGCAAATATGGATTTTGAGAATATTCGTGTGTTGTGTATAATTGCAACTCTTTGACATTACCCTACAACACAAGTGTGAACATTTAAAAAGTAAACTCAAGAATTAAAATTTGAAATGTTGATCTTACCATTTGTGGAAAGACTATTTTTTTGAATTGTAAGGATCAAATTGCATAGGATGTTAAGAAAAAAAATACAACTAGGCGACTATTGAAATTTCAATCAAGATAATAAAGAATAGAAGAAAAAAAATTTAAGTTACTAGGGAAAAATTTTAGGCTAAGAAAACTCCATGCTATTGGCATACCAAAGAAAATCATAGTAGACCTATGCATGAAAACACTTCCCAAAAATCTACCTCTTTTAACAATTAGAGGCCATTGCTAGAATAATACAAATGTTTGATTGGGCCTATTGAATTTCCAATGTTGTGGTAGACCGTTGGATAATTTATATGGGAATTTGAAATATATGGTGTTGTCTCTTTGTACTTTCTCTTAGGTTAGGTTTATAAATTTTAGGCCATGACCACCCAAGTAATGCATCACAATATACTCCACATATAAGAACTATTAAAGACAAGGACATAGTTAATGGGATTAATCATGTTGTGGCCTATCACAACAATCCATTGTAAAGCTTAAGATTTTCTCTAAAATCATTTTATTGTTGATGTGAATAATCCTTCCCTTCTCATTAATCTATATGTCTCATTTAAAATTTGCACGAGGGTTAGATGTAGACCCCATGCCAGCTTTTGTACAACAATGTTAGCCCTAGCCAATAATGGTGTTGGACCATGACTTTACACAACCCATTAGCAAATGGTGTTTTAAACATGACGATTAAAATTTTGTTTTAGTGACAAAAATAGTTAACAAACACAAATACTCCCCAAATTTTTTTATACACCTCACATTATATTCTTAAAGTATGGAATTAATTTAACTAAGGATAAAAGTTTTACAGAAATTTTATTGTAAACAAACAACTCTACATACTATTTATTATTTTACCACTTTAACCATAATATTTAACTATGAATATTTTCTTTATTTTTCTAAACATTAGCATTTTGGAATGTGGCAAATTGACTCTTAATATGTAGCTTTCCAACTCATTCATAAGCTACCTTCATGTCACCATGACTAATAAATCATTTTATCTAGAAAATAAATCAATGTTATTGCATGAGAAGACATATCATAAAATATCCTTATGTAGGTGAATATATCAAATGACATTATGCAAAGAACACCCTTTAATCAATAGATTAATATTAAATATTCTAATCTTATGGAGTTGTATGATGGTAAATTTGTTGGCATTTGCATGAAGATTGCATTAATGATATGTTATGTTGTCATTGATGTCAATTAACCAGTAATGATATTGTTGATATTGTTGTAATATTGTTTTGTAACCGGTAGGATGAACTAGTTAAGGAAACTATAACCGGTAGGAATAATTTATGGAGTGAACCGGTATTGCTATATATTGGAGAGTTGAACCGGTAAACCCTACTTGTTGATTTGATAAACCTTAACCGATTAAGTTTGGTGAATTGGTTTATGATCTGATGATGAGAGGTAATGATTATGACACATATGATTATTGTCTGAAGACAATTTCAAGTAATTTTGGCACGTTGATATAACAGTTTTCATCTAGGAAATGAGCAAGTATACTACATGTAATGCAAAGCGCATGATGAGTTACTAAGTTCGATGAAGCGATGATCAAGGAGCAATCAAGGTTTTCTTGATTGATGTGCAGAGATTACTATGTAATCCAACGGTCATACTTGAACCGACTTGTTTGTAATCTCTACGAGAATTAGGTTTTTGTTGTGTTACCGACCTAATTGATTTGTTTATAAGGTCGATGAGTTGTTTAGTTTAAGAGTTGGCAAAGATCAGTTGAGTGTGTGGTTGCTGAACTGGATGATGTATCTACAGTTTGAGTAAAGGCAGATAAGAGCATAAAAAGGATCTGATCAAGCAAGTGTAGTTCTATTCAAATAGATCAACAAACTCCTGTTGTTTTCTAACAATTACAGTAGAATTGAAATACCCTAACCAGGTAAGCTCTAACAAGCTTGGTGCTATTTAAATCCTCTAACTAGGTGATCCATTAGATTGGATTTTTAAATCCTCTACCGAGGTTACTCCTTATAGGGTGTTTCTACTAACAAGGCATTGTAGTCAAACCTTAACTAGGTGGTCCCTAACAGGATCTATTCTTAACATGACTTTTGTAAAGATTTAACAAGCTAGGCTCCTAACAAGGAGAACTTTAGAAGAGTTCAGATAGTTATCTTGTGAGTCTCATCTCACCGTGGTTTTTCCCATTTGGGTTTCCATGTCAAAAATATTTGTGTCAAGTGGTGAATGTTTTTGTGGTTATGTTCTTATGGTTGATTTACTTAACTACTTTGATAAGTTATGATAACCGGAAGCATTGAGAAATGAATTCTATTGACATATGAAAAAACATTTGGATGTTTATGAGTTTGAAGTTGTTTACTGTTAATTTGTTGTGATAGTCAACCGGTTTATCTTATGAGTTTTTATCTTGACAGTGGTATTGCATTGATAGTTCTAAGTTTACTTTGAGAGATTGATTTTGAGATTGGTGAAGTTAGTATCAATTTTTCTATCTACTTATTCAACCCCCCCTCTCAGTAGTTGATTGGATTCTTATTCTTTCATCATACCATCAATTGGTATCAGAGCATATCAAGTCCTATAAGGTCTAAGCCTAACAAGCTTGAGGTAAAGATCTTGCAGATCATGATGAAGAATAAAGGTCTGAAGTTTAATAGAGAGAACTATAGGATATGGAGTGACAGAATGAAAATTTATATCAAGTCTGGGAAGCCAGTATTGGGAACATGTCAATACTCAATATGTTGCACCTACTAGGATTTTGACTAATGATCAGAAGAAAGAGAAACAAGAAAATCATCAAGCATTAGAGGCTATTATCAGTTCTTTGTCTGATGCAGAGTATGTAGACGTTCATGGTCTAGAGACTGCATATGAGGTATGGAAAAAAATTGAAGAGATTTATAGCAGTGATGAACATGTTAATATTTCTAAAGAAGAGAGACTAAGAGGAAAGTTTGATGACATAAAGATGGCTGAAGGTGAGAATATCTAGCAGTATGGTCAAAGAATAAAAGAGATAGTCGGTGAAATTAAGAGTGTGGGAGGTAAAGTGGAAGATACCATAGTGATCAGTAAACTACTGAGAACCTTGCTACCGGTCTACGCTATCCGAGTTGCAATCATTCAGGAGCTAAAGTCCACTGACAAAACTAAGGTAACTCTTGACTCCATCATTGGCAAGCTTACTGCATTTGAATTAAATGGTTATGATGGTAGTGTATAGAAATCTCAATCTGCGTTTAGAGCTTCTGTTTCTAACCCATCTGTGAGAAAAATTAGAGATGCGAGTCATAGTTATGAATCCAAATCCAGCAGAGAAGCTGATGATGAAGATAGTTTAGTTGAGCTTGAAACATTGTTGGCCAAGCGGTTGCCTAGAGGCACTGGTAAATATAGAGGTAAATTACCTTTGAAATGTTTTGAATGCAACAAGATTGGACACATAGCTGCTAATTGTCCTAATGGTGATAATGAACACAAACGAGAGAAATTCAAGAAATATAAGGGTAAAGGCAAAATAGATTGTCTTATTGCTTTTGATGATGGTATCACTGATGAGGAATCTGATGTTGATGCTAATGAAGACATTGTGTTTGTAGCCACTAAAGAGGAGATATCTTATCAAAAAGAATTAGTATCCAGGATGGATAACTCTGATGATTGGATCATTGATAGTGGTTGTTCACATCACATGATCGGTGATCAAAACAAATTTCTTTCTTTCAAGGAATTTGATGGCAGAGTTGTAAGATTTGGTAATGACTCACCCTGCATGGTTAAAGGTAAGGGAACTATTTCTCTTAATGGAAAGAGCAGTATAGATGATGTCTATTGGGTTGAAGGTTTAAAGCATAATCTTTTGAGTGTGGCACAACTTAATGATAGAGGATACCCATTGGAGTTTAAAAATGGTATGTGAAAAATCTATGGCAGCAAAGGTGAACTGATTGCAACCGGGAAGAAAACTAAAGGTAACTTGTTTCACCTTAATCTTAATGTCAGCAACTATTTAATTGCAAAGATAGATGATTGTTGGCTTTGGCATAGGATTTTTTGTCATATAAACTTTTGATAGATGATTGTTGGCTTTGGCATAGGATTTTTTGTCATATAAACTTTTGATAACATTGTTAAAGTGAGTAAGTCCAAGACAGTGAGAGGTTTGCCTCAATTGGACAAACCAATTAATGCTCTATGTAAGGAATGCTAGTTGGGAAAGATGACATCCTCAACTTTCAAGAGCAAATCTTTTCCAGCGGAACATTTGTTAGATTTGGTTCATACAGATCTTTGTGGACCAATAAGAACAAAAAGTATTCAAGGTGACAGATATTTTATGATCTTCACTGATGATTGCTCAAGGATGATGTGGGTCACATTCTTGAAGGATAAGACTGAAGCTTTTGGTAATTTCAAAGCATTCAGGGCCTTAGCTAAGGAGAGTGGTAAGAAGATAAAGTGTCTGAGGACAGATCAAGGCGGTGAATTTACTTCTGAGGAATTCACTATGTATTGTGAAGAAAATGGTATCAAACGACAACTTTTTGCATCGAGGACACCACAGCAGAATGGTATCGTAGAGAGAAACAACCGGTAAGTTGTTGAAGCTACTAGGACAATGTTGATCAAAGGAGGTGTAGCGAAAACTTTTTGGAGAGAAGCTATCAACACAACTGTCTACACTATGAACCAAATTCTAGTAAAGAGAGCTAAGGACAAGACTCCTTACAAATACTGGTATGGAAGATCACCGAATGTTAGTTATTTCAAGATATTTGGTAGAAAATGTTTTATTAAGAGAGGTGATTATGTTAGAAAAATTGAGGCTAAAAGTGATTAAGGTATATTTCTTGGCTATTCCACCAAGAGTAAGGCCTACAAGTGTTTTAATAACCGGACACAAATAATTATTGAGAGTATTGATGTTCGGGTGGATGAATATCTTGAAGTCTTAGAGGAAACCGATTTGGAGAAAAAGGATGAAGATCCTTGCATTTTGTTTTTGGAACCAAAAATTATGAAATCTGAAACCGAAAGAGCAAATACTAATGTACCAGTTCAACCGGAACAGATAAATTTAGAAGAAGATGATGATAATGAAGAAGATGAACCTGAAGATAATAATCACATTATTCCAAGATATGTGAGACTGAATCACAGTCCTGAACAGATTATTGGAGATAAGGATGTTGGAGTAATAACCAGAAGAAGAATCAGAGAAAATTCTTGCATGATCTCCACTATTGAACCAAGAACTGCTAAGAAAGCATTTGGTGATGATCATTGGGTTAAAGCTATGGAGGAGGAACTAGATCAAATTGAGAAAAACAACACTTGGACCCTAGTACCCCAATCGATAAATAAAAATGTGATAGGTACTAAGTGGGTATTCATGAATAAGTTGAGTAAAGATGGTGTTGTAGTTCGCAACAAAGCTAGGTTGGTTTGCAAAGCTTATTCACAAGAGGAAGGAGAATATTATGGTAAGACTTTTGCACCAGTGGCAAGATTGGAAGGTGTGAGAACTTTACTTGCATTTGTAGCACATAAGAAATTCAAGGTATACCAAATGAATGTTAAGTCAACATTTTTGAATGAGATACTGGAAGAAGAAGTATACATTGAGCAGCCAGATGGTTATGCTTTGACTGATGAGAAAGACATGGTATGTAGATTGCATAAGGCTTTATATAGATCAAAGAAGGCACCGAGAGCATGGTATGAAAGGCTTCATACACATCTAATGAAGATAGGCTTTCTGATAACCAGTGATGATAGTAACATATATCTCAAATTTGAAGGAGATAAAATAGTGGTCAGCGAAGTAGTTGTAGATGATATCATATTTGAAGGTAATGATGACAATAGCAATGATTTTGTAGATGAAATGAAAAATGAGTTTGAAATGTCTCTAGTGGGAGAAATAAAAATTTTCAT
Organism: Cryptomeria japonica; assembly: GCF_030272615.1. Classification (NCBI taxonomy): domain Eukaryota; kingdom Viridiplantae; phylum Streptophyta; class Pinopsida; order Cupressales; family Cupressaceae; genus Cryptomeria; species Cryptomeria japonica. Next base: position 193,865,662 of record NC_081406.1, read on the forward strand.
AGGCTTGCAAATATAACAAATGAAGAATGGTATTTTCATCACACAGTCTAAGTATGTGAAAGAGGTTTTGAAGACATTTGGCATGAGTGGCTGTAAACCAGTTGGGATACCAATGGTTACAGATTGTAAGTTGTCTAAGGAAGATGAATCCACAACTGTTGGTGAGAAGGAATACAGGTCAATGATTGGAAAATTGCACTATGTTGTTCACAACAGACCGAATATAGCTCATGCAGTTGGTATAGTTGCTAGATTCTAGAAGAATCCTAAGGAAACACATCTTGTAGAAACCAAGAGGATTTTTAGATACTTGAAAGGTACTATTGACTATGGATTATGGTATCCAAATGGAGGAAACTTTGACTTGAAGGTGTACACAGATGCAGATTGGGCAGGAAATGTTGATGACCAGAAAAGCACAACTGGTGGAGTATTTTTTCTTGGAGGGAGACTTATTTCATGGAGTAGTAAGAAGCAGAGTTGTACATCACAATCTACTACTGAAGTTGAGTATGTTGCAGCTTACATGAATTGTACTCATGCTATCTGGATAAGGTGCATTTTGGAAGGTTTAAAGATGAAGATTTTAGAACCTGTAAGATCTTATGTGATAATACAAGTGCCATAAATATTTCCAAGAAGCCTGTTTTACATGCACGAACCAAGCATATTGAATTGAAGTATCATTTCTTAAGGGAAAAAGTGCACAGTAAAGATGTGATCTTGGAGCATGTTTCTACCAAGGAGTAAAGGTGTGCTTGTGATGGATTGAGAATAAAGGTGTAATATATTGGAACACACTCAACTCTTTTTGTGACAGGAATTAGGTTAGATAGATAAATGGATTGCAATCACAATATGAAATGCCTTTAAAACATGCGAGAGTGGAGAAGTAGACCAAAGGCATTCAAAATGCACATGTTTTTGAAACAAGCTAATTAATGTAAAAAATGATAATTTATTTGATCATTTTGTTGTTTGAATTTAGAATCTATAAAACACAAAATTTGGTGAATGCATATTAATTTAAGTTTCAACACGATTTATTTAGCTTTTTTAAATAATTAAAATTAATTAATTATAATAAGTGAACATATATTATTTTAAGTGATTTTTTTTAAAAAAAATTTGTTGGATTCTAATTAATGTTAATCTTAGACCAATTTTTTCTAGCAATCACTAACATTGTCGTTATCTCGATTCTTAAGTATACATTCCTATTTATACATGATAATCTTAGAGGATCCGGTTAATACTGAGAGTGGGGGTGAATCAGTATTAACAATAATTTCAAACTTAAAACTTGAACTTATAAAACTTCTTCAAATCAAACATAAACCAATAATAAACTCTTTACCATTACTTGTAATCACTGATAACCAACTATTAAACTGGTTTATCAGAACAAATCATTAAGTGTTCATCAATATGCATAAACTGAAAGTAAAACATAACAACACATAAAAAAATTCACCATATGAACACCATGTTTTTCACGTGGAAACCCAAATAGGGAAAAACCATGGTGGGAATTGGTACCCACAAAAATTGTGCACTCTTTGAGAATGCACCCTGTTAGGAGCCTAGCTTGGTTAGAAGCTTACAATGATGCCCTGTTAGGAGAAGACTCTATTACGAGTCACCCGGTTAATGGATTTAGATGATGATCCCTGTTAGGAGCTTTGACCTGTTAGAATCAACCTTGCAAGAGGATTTAACACTCTAATATAGAGCTACCCGATTAAGGGATTTACAATGTAAGGCCTGTTAGGACCTACCCAGTTAAGGGATTTTGACTGCTGCAATTGTTAGAGAACAACAGTGAATGATCTCGGTACAACACTTAACTGCTTTCTTGATCAGATCCAATTAAGCCCCAAATCTGCTACTCTCTGGTAGATCTCATACTCTGGTTTGGCTTCACACTTTTCTAAAAACCACCGACACGACAAACATCAACTATACCAACATAAATAACCTTTTCAACTTAGTCGGTTACAAAACCCTAAGACTTACAACATAGATCATCACAAATCTCTTACAACTCATTACAGATCATCATTGATCATCATATGGATCATTACAATCAATTACAACCGTTGAATGATCATTGCATCTTGATCTGATACAAAGTCAAACTCTTAAAACACTCCACTAAGCACTTTGCATATTCCTAAGAAATTCGTTCTCCAAATGTACCAAAACATCTTTCAAACTCCTCATGCGGTTTGTGCCACATCATCACTAACATTTGAACTTGATGTAGATCGCCGCCAAACCAAAAATCATTACTGATTAAGAGAATTGTTTACCGATCATTAAACCCTTCTTAAACCCTAGCAAAAATACAACAGAAATCATAAAAATGATTTACGATAACCAAAACATGATGTGGTTCCATTCATATACATATTACAATGATAAAAGTTCACATTCCAAACCGTAACACTTCAATCATCACCAGTCGCCAGATCAAATCAAAATATTCCTTATTTACCAGTTAAGGTCCTAATTCCCAATTCACTGTCTATAATACCACTAAGGCATTTCCAGTAGACCAAAAAGACTTAGATGACAAAATACAACATAGTAAACATCAGTTGCCATCAATGACAACACAAATAGTTGATCAAATTCATCCGATCATACAATTTCAATCTCTTCATCACAATGTCATCACAAACAGTCCTTTACCACTTCAGTCACCATTCTTTATCTGTATCAATTATTCCAATCATGCCAACATTCTCCCTTTGGCATTGATGGAAACACCAACATAAACTCCAACATATTCAAATAAAATCATGCTACTCAGTTATGAAACTTCTCTGATGTACTTCACTCTTCTGTCGGTTCTCTCAGTTCCTCTTCACCTAGAACTGAATCTTCATTTCTTCTCTCCCTTTTTGTTACACATATTCTCCTCCTTAGGATAATATATTTATTCTCTCCCTTTAACAATAATGCCAAAGGTGCATATGCATCATCAATCATCAAATCTCATCTAAGTTGCTCCCCCTGCGGAGTAGCCACCATTTCATCAATCCTCAGTAAAAAATATTCAGTAAGCTCACTAGATTGATGCATCTCCTGCATCTTAGTTCTTCTTATATAGGGGTCTGACCCCTAATTTACCTCAGAGGTACTCAAAGCTATTCTTCGACAATGGTTTTGTGAAAATGTCTGCAAGCTACTCTTTGCTTGTCACATACTCCATTCTGACTTGTTTTTCCTGTACTCTCTCCCTTAGAAAGTGATATTTCAATTCTATGTGTTTTGTCCTTGCATGTAACACATGATTTTTCAAATATTAATTGTACTTGTATTGTCACAATAAATAGTTACCGGTTCAGACATATCAAGTTTAAAACCTTCTAATACATGTCTCATCCAGATTGCCTACATGCAATTCATTGATGCTGCAACATACTCTGCCTCTGTTGTTGACTATGATACACATGTTTTCTTCTTACTTGTCCAAGAAACCAATCTACCTCTAAGAAGAAAAGCTCCACCAGTAGTGCTTTTTCGGTCATCAACATTGCCTTCCCAATCTGCATCAGTAAACACTTCCACAGGAAAATCATTTTTATAAGGATACCATAAACCATAATTTATCACGCCTTTCAAATACCAGATATCCTTTTCACCACTACCAAGTGAGTCTCCTTAGGATCCTTTTGAAATCTAGCAACCAAACCAACAACATGTGCAATATCAGGTCGACTGTGAACAACATAATGAAACTTACCAATCATGGACCTATATTCTTTTTCACCAATAGAGGGTGAATCATCTTGTTTAGACAGTTTACATCCTATCACCATCGGAGTACTAACTGATTTACAATCTTCCATACCAAATGTTTTCAACACTTCCTTTACATACTTACTCTGATAGATAAATATTCCACCATCCAATTGTTGGACCTGCAACCCAATAAAAAAATTAATCTCACCAATAAGAGACATTTCAAATTATTTCTTCATATCCTCTACAAATGCCATACATAAATCATCATCACCTCCAAAAATTATATCATCTACAAATACTACAACTATCAACACTTTGTCTCCATCAGCCTTAAGATATATGTTACTGTCCTCACTTGTACGTTGGCATCCTATCTTGATCAAGTGTGCATGCAATCTTTCAAACGATGCCCTTGGTGCTTGCTTCAATCCATACAGTGCCTTATGTAACTTGCAAACCATATCTTTATCCTCAATTAAAGAAAATCCATCTGATTGTTCTATTTACACTTCTTCCTCAAGGATGCCATTAAAAAAAATGATTTAACATCCATCTGGTAGACCTTAAATCCTTTAAATGCAGCATAAGCAAGTAACATTCTTACTCCTTCCAATATCACCACTGGTTCAACGGTTTCTCCATAGTCTTCTCATTCTTCTTGTGCATAGCCTTTGCATACTAACCTTGCTTTATTCCTCACAACCTCACCTTCTTCATTCAACTTGTTTCTAAAGACCCATTTAGTGTTGATCACATTCTTGTCTTCTGATCTGGAAGCAAGTGTCCATGTATTGTTCTTCTTTATCTAATCCAATTCCTCATTCATGACATTAATCCAATCATCATTATTCAATGCCTCTCTTATTGTTTTAGCATCTACAATTGAAATCAGACAGGAGTTTTCTCTGATTTTCCTTCTTGTTTGTACAACAACATTTTTATCTCCTATAATTTGTTCTTCAGAATTATTCAATCTGACATACCTTGGTATTACTGGTTTTGGTGATGTTCCTTCTTCTTCCCATTCTTCATCTTCTTCATCGCTATCTTCATTTACCGGTTGAGCACCTATTTCTGCATTGTTCTGCTCATCATTCTTTTATACCTCTGGTTCAATAAACACAAGTTTATCTTCATCTTTCTCAGGTTCAGATTTGCTGGTCTCATCAAATTTCTCAGAGAGTTCATCTACCTTCACATTAGCACTCTTAATGATCTTTTTAGTTCTCTTGTTATAACATTTGAAAGCCTTACTCTTTGTAGAGTAACCAAGAAAAAATACCTTCATCACACTTTGCATCAAACTTTCCAATGTAATCATTGCATTTAATGAAACATCTACTCCCCACAATTTTAAAGTAACTTACAGTAGGAGTCTTTCCATGCCATAATTCATAAGGTGTTTTGTTTTTACCTCTCTTGACAAGTACTCAGTTCAAAGTGTAAACAACAGTGCTAATGGCTTCTCTCCAAAACATTTTTGGCACTTCACCTTGAATCAACATGGTTCTAGCAACTTCAACAATTGTTCTATTCATCCTCTCTACTATCCTATTATGTTATGGAGTTCTAGGAGTTGATATCTGCCTCTTGATTCCTTGTTCATCACAGAACTTCACAAATTCATCAGAAGTAAATTCTCCACCCCGGCCAGATCTTAAACATTTCAAATTCTTTCCAGTTTCTTTCTCAACTAAAGATTTGAATGCTTTGAATTTACGGAATGCCTCTGAATTTTCTCTCATAAAAGTAACCCACATCATCTTGGAAAAATCATCAGTGAAAATCATGAAATATCTATTACCAAAATAGCTCTTATGTCTCATAGGACCACACGGATCAGTATCAACCAAATCAAGAATATTTTTTGGAGAGAAAGACTTACTCTTGAAAGATACATAAGTCATCTTACCCATCTAACAATCCTTACATAACATATTATCCAGTTTAACAAGTCGGGGAAAACCTCTCACAATACTTGATTTAATAACCTTTATAAAATTGTCAAAATTAACATGATAAAATCTCTTGTGCCATAACTAGCTATCTTCAATCTTTTCCACCAAACAATTGTTCATATTAGTAATCAGATGAAAAATATTACCTCTTGTTTGCTTTCCAGTAGCAATCAATTCTCCATTATTTCCATGAATCCTGCACACTCCACTTTTAAATTCTAGAAGATATCTCTTATCATTTAATTGACCAACACTCAAAAGGTTACATTTTAATCCATCAACCCAAAAGACATCATCTGCATTTATTTTTCCATTTATTGAAATAGTTCCTTTACCTTTAACCATGCAGGGTGAGTTATTACCAAATCTTAATATACCTCCATCAAATTCTTCAAGGGATAAAAACTTGTTTCTATCACCAATCATGTGGTGTGAGAAACCATTATCTATTATCCATTCATCACTGCTATCCATGTGAGACACCAATGCCTTTTCATCAGTTAGATCTTTCTTCACAACAACAAACACTATCTCCTCATTGTCATCATCTTCCGATTCTTCATCAGTTACTCCTTCATCAACTACAACATAGCAATGTTTTTGTCATTTTCCTTTAAATTTTCTAAACTTCTCTTTCTTATTAGTGTTAGGATAGTTAGCAGCTATGTGTCCAATTTTATTGCAAGCGAAACACTTCAAGGGTAATTTACCTTTATACTTACTGGTGCCTCTAGGAAATCTTTTAGCCAATAGTACCTCAATTTCCATCAGATGATCTTCATTATCATCCTCACCTCTACTACCACCATGACTAGACCTACAATCATGATTATGAAAAATATCCTTTCCTTTCCTAACAGATGTACTGGTACCAAAAGCTTTAAAAGCATATTTAGATGGTTTTGAAACACTGTTATCAAAATTGTTTAACTCAAACGCAGTCAACTTTCCAATAAGAGAATCAACAGTGACTTTATCTTTATAGATAGATCTCAATTCTTGAATTGCAAAAACTCTAATAGCATACTTTGGTAGGAGAGTTCTAAGCATTTTTACTAACAACAATATCACCATCAATCTTACCTCTAACACTCTTAATTCCACCTACAACCTCTTTAATCCTTTGACCATATTCTACAATGTTCTCACCATCAACCATTTTCATGTCATCAAATTTGCCTCTTAAACTTTCTTCTTTTTCTCTTTGAACATGTTCATCTCCTCCACAAATCAATTCTATTTTCTCCCATACCTCAAATGCAGTTTCTAATCCATGAACATCTATATACTCAGAATTAGATAAAGTACTTACAATTGCTTCCAAGGCTTGAATGTTATCTTGTTACTCTTTAATCTCATCTGGTATCAAGGGGTTGGTAGTAGGAGCAACATACTTGTTCATCACATGATTCCAATACTGAGCACCCAATCCTTTAATGTATATCTTCATCCTATCTTTCCATATCCAGTAGTTGTCCTTGGTAAACTTGGGACCCTCCTTCTTCATCATCTTTCTTTAGGATCTTTCCCTCAAGCTGTTAAGCTTTCTGCACACAGACGACCAAGGCTCTGATACCAATTTATAATCTTATAGGATCCAGTTAATATTGAGAGGGGGGGTGAATCAGTATTAGCAATAATTTCAAACTTAAAACTTGAACTTATAAAACTTCTTAGAATCAAACATAAACCAGAAATAAACTCTTTACCATTATCCATAATCACTGATAACCAACTATTAAACCATTTTATCATAACAACTCATTAAGTGTTCATCAATATGCATAAACTGAAAGTAAAACATAACAACACATAAAAACATTCACCATATGAACACCATGTTTTTCACATGGAAACCCAAATAGGGAAAAACCACGGTTGGAATTGGTACCCACAAAAATTGTGCACTCTTTCGGAATGCGCCCTGTTAGGAGCCTAGCTCGGTTAGAAGCTTACATTGATACACTATTAGGAGTGGACCTTGTTAGGAGTCATCTGATTAAGGGATTTAGATGATGAGCCCTGTTAGGAGCTTTGACCTATTAGGATTAACCTCGCAAGAGGATTTAACACTCTGATATAGAGCTACCCGGTTAAGAGATTTTGACTGCTGCAATTGTTAGAGAACAACAGTGAATGATCTGGGTACATTACTTAACTGCATGCTTGATCAAATCCAATTAAGCCCTAAATCTGCTACTCTTTGGTCGATCTCATACTCTGGCTTGGCTTCACACTTTTCTCAAAACCACCGACACAACAAATATCAACTATATTGACATAATTAACCTTTTCAACTTAGTCGATTACAAAACCCTAATACTTACAACATAGATCATCACAGATCTTTTACAACTCATTACAGATCATCATTGATCATCATATGGATCATTACAATCAATTATAAATCAATTACAATGGTTGAAAGATCATCACATCTCGATCTGAAACAAAGTCAAACTCTTAGAGAACTTCACTAAGCACTTTGCATATTCCCAAGAAATTCGTTCTCCAAACATGCCAAAACATCTTCCAAACACTTCATGAAGTTTGTGCCACGTCATCACCAACATTTGAACTTGATGTAGATCACCGCTAAACCAAAATCATTATTTGTTAAGAGAATTATTTACTGGTCCTTAAACCATAGCAAAAATATAATATAAATCATAAACATGATTTCCGATAACAAAAACGTGATGCGGTTTCGACCAGATACATATTACAATGATAAAAGTTCACATTCCAAATCGGAACACTTCAATCATCACCAATCGCCAGATCAAATCAAAACATTCCTCATTTACCGGTTAAGGTCCTAATTCCCACTTCACTGTCTATAATACCGGTAAGGCATTTCCGGTAGACCAAAAAGACTTAGATGACAAAATACAACATAGTAAACATCAATTGTCATCAATGACAACACAAATAACTGATCAAAGTCATCCGATCATGCAATCTCAATCTCTTCATCACAATGTCATCACAAACATTCCTTTACTGATTCAATCACCATTCTTGATCTGCATCAGTTATGCCAATCATGCCAACAATACACCCTCATTTTATCAAGTTAAACATCTTGTTTAACAACTCTAATTACAACTAACATTTTAGACCAATCTTCCATTATTACTTCATGCACTCCTCAATGTAGCTTCTATATTAGAATTCCAAACCATTGTGTGACTCATTTTACCATTAGAGAAGATCCATATATTGTTAAAAGATGTCAAAAGTTTTAGTTGATTTCCTAAAGTTATATTATCAAACATTGAATTTTCTTTGTATCTTATATAAATACAATCTAAGATATTGATGTTTTAATTTAGATTTCTTTTATTTTAAAGAAAATTTATTTAATTAGTTAAACTACTTCGTATTTCTAAGAAGATTGTGATTAAAATAGATTTTAGATTTTAGAAATTTTAATTGTAAAATTTTAAAATATTTATTATTGTTTAGATTTTAAAAATATTTCCGTTATTCTTGTTTTAAAATATATTTAGAATAATGATTAAAGCTTCTTTCAAAATATTGAATTTAAAATTTTCAATACAAAAAAATAAGCATATAAAAAATAATTCAAAGAAAAGAAAAGAAAATTTGAATAATTTATTTCTCTCTTAATTCTTGTTTGTTGAATACTCAAAAGTCTTTGAAAGTGGTTTTAGCATTGCAAATAAATCAAATGTTATAATGATCTACATATCATCAATATAGAAACAAAAATAAGGAGACTCCAAAAATAACTATTGATTATGATAACAGAAGCTTTATTTATACATGTGTTTCTGAAAACTAAATTCAATAACCACTCAAAGTGGATAACTAATTTCTAACTACAATTAACATAGAATGTTTATTATATTTTATCCTCCCCCATAATAAACATTGTTAAAAAAAAGAGATAAAATGTTCATTATCCCTTTTCTCCCCCATGATAAACATTGGGAAGAACACCAAGTGAACTCTGTAGTGCTTGAAAGCGATCACAAGCAAGGGAGATTGTAAAAAATATCAACAATTTATGTTGGAGTGGGAGAATATATAAGTTCAACCAAGCCTTCTTGAAGCAACTCATGAATGTAGTGGTGTTGGATTTCAATGTGTTTAGTCCTGCCATGAAACACTGGACTTCTACTCATCTAAATAGTACATTAATTGTCACAATATAACATTGTGGGACTATCCTGAATGTGTTGTAGATCCTCGAACATCCTCCTCAACCAAACACCTTGACAAGAAGTAGAAGTAGTGGCTTTGTATTCAACCTCTGCAATAGAGAGAGAGGGGGGGGGGGGTTGTTTCTTGGATTTCGAAAGAATGATTGCATAACCAAGACAAAATGCCTAACCATAAGTATACTTACAGTCATCTATAGAGACTTCCCAATTAGAATCAGTATATCCATCCAATTTAAGCTCCTTGAATTGTTGAAAATAAATACCATAATGCAATGTACCTTTAAGATACCTTAGAATCCTTTTAGCAGCCCCCCAATATGTTTCCTTGGGTTCAAACATGAACCTATAATCAAACTTATGGCATATGTAATATTTGGTCTAGTAGTGGTCAAGTAAAGAAAAATTTCATATATTTATAGAGAGTGGGACCTACACAAGGAGAATCATTAGAAGTAGACAACTTAACACCAACCTCCATAGGTTGCTCATGAGACTGCCACTAGTTGGACGATCAAGCATTCAATATAAGAGTGTCGTATCATGATGACCAAACTGGGCAAATTTCAAATCTCCCATGTGTATCGGGAAGGTAATATGCCTGCAGACTATGTGGCTAATCTTAGCGTGGCATATAAGGATATAAGGTGGTGGACGACAAGGGAAACATTCCCTATACATCTATGTGAACTGACAAGAAAGGATGTCAAAAATCTTGTCCAAATTCTGCCTATTAATGATGAAAGCCTACCAAATGTGTAAAGGTCTTTATTGTAATATGTGGTTTAGATTCAAAACCAAGGTTTCTAGAATGTTCCTAGCCATCTAGTTTTTCATCTCCTGGTTCAAGCTTGATTTCAATACTGTTTTTTTCAAAGTTTTTCAAGGAGGTGTTAATATGGGGGGAAACAAAAATATAATGGAACCAACTTATTGTTAAAAGTGGGAAAAGAACAGGGATCTGCAGATGAAGATTACTAATGGCGGCCTTGTGCCATATCTCAATAAATTACATGGCTAGGATTCGAAAATGATAGAGGAATTTGTGAATGGTTGGCATAATGACACCCTTACCGCTTTTGGGGCTGAATTCATAATTGATGAGCCCTTTATTGCTGAGATCATTGGTTTGCAAATAGATGGCAATAAGTTCTATAGGGAGAGGAAATCTACAGAGGAAGTCCTTTCAGTCTTATTCAACAAACAAAGTGAAAGAGATAGAGTGCAGAAGATGGCAAATGGAGGATATAAAAGGAATGACCTTATGTCACTCTGGGCGGACACGGTCAAAGTCATTATGAGGTACATAACTCTGGATGACCATTTTGCTAGCATCTTTTCTTATCACTTCATGATTTTGGATCAGTTTAGGCATGATAGAAGAATTTCATTGCCCTTTTATTTGTTGTCCTCTCTTGAACATAGTTTGGAAAATCATGCCAAGAATGGTGATAACCCTATTCTGCACAAGAGTTTAATTATTCTTATTATGGAATATGTTAAATCTCATGGGGTCATTCCCTCCCCTATTGTGAAAATGCCCAAATCTTCGACTATCCCTGATGTATAGGTGGTTTGTGACACTGAGATTGACGAAGAAGGGGATGGTATGGCAATGGACAGGCATGATCTCAACATGCCAGAGGACCCTGATTATTGCCCCTCTAAGGAAGAGGCCCCCCCATAGAAAGATACCCCCGGTACCATTAGAATTAGAAGAAATAAACACCCTGGATTGATTGCCAGTAAGTTTAAAAACCCTGCATCTAAGCCTCAAGGGTTGGGTCCATTGTGTTTGAAAAAGATAAAATTGGGGAAAACATGGGAATCAAAGGCTAAAGTCGAAGAGCAAATTAAACTTGACATCCCTCTCAATGCGGACCAAGTCGACTCGAGAGAGAATCAAATTGGCAGGGACTTTGAGTTGCTCCCGGCAAACTCCACTAATGGCCAGGAAAAATGCTTTCACTGGGTTAGCAATGAAATTCATCTTTTAAAGGAAGGTATTAAAGATATAATTAATACTTTTTCTAAGAATCCCATGCTAGACAAGACCAATACGCTTCTCAATCCAAAAACTCACTAAGGATGTCAAAGTTGTGAAAATAAAATACGAGTCTAGGATTGTTCCGCTGGAAAAGAATATGGAGGAAATTAAGGGCAACCTGAGGAAACTGGTTGAGATAAGCGAAGACGATATGAGCAGTAGCGCAGAAGGTCTGAGAAAGGTTAACGAGATGATGGATATCCAAAGAGCCTATCCAATTACTAGTGTCTCGCCTTCAGTGGCTAAACTGAAAAAGAAGAATCTAGATTCAAGTTCTCAAGGGGTGGATTCATAGATTACAATTGGAGCCTCTACTAGAATGAGGAGTAGAAACCAAGAGAGGAGTGCAATGAGATTTATAATGGAAGAGATCGAGGAGATTGAAAAGAATATGATACAAAAGAACTCTAAGTTCATGCATTCTATGCTTTAGTTTTTTCCTGTTTGTCCTACTAGTGCTTTGTCTTGGTATTGTTGTTGGTTGTGGTGCTTTGGGGTTATGCAATCTTTAAAATGGATTTGTACCTATCGTAATCCGGAGAGAGAATTACTTCGGCCTATTCTGAGAGAAGAGGTTCAGTATTCTCATAGAGCAGAGGTTCGAGGGGACATGCAAAGGGTTGTTTAGCTATTCTTTTTGGAATAGTTCACTACTATTTTAATCTTTAAGTTTTTGAATGGATTTGGGTTTCGGGTCCCTGTAAAACCCGTTTATCTTAATAAAATTTATCATTGTTATGTTGCTAAGATTCAAGACTAAGAAATTATTGCATCATCCCTAAATCGGTCATTCAAATTCTAAAACCATCATGGCTCAAAACTCATTAAAAAATGAAGAATTATTGTTAGTGTATTTGAGATCATCCACATATAGAAAAAGTAGAAAATAATCATCAAAATGTCTAATATAAAGATTAGGATCATACTTACTTTTGAAAAATACTTTTTTTCTAGAAGATAAGAATCAATTCTAGAGTACCATGCTCGAGGTGCCTGTTTTAGACCATATAAATCCTTCTTTAAGCTATAAACAAAATTTTATTGGGAAAGAACTCCAAAACCTTGAGGTTGAGAAACATAAACTTCCTCATCACTATAACCATTCAGGAAAGCACTTTTAACATCCATTTGAAAAACACTTCACATATTTTGAGTAGCCAAAGATAGGACTAATCTAACAGTATCCATCCTAGCTACAAGAGCAAAAGTTTTGGTATATTCAATACCTTCCTACTGGGTGTATCTTTTTGCAACTACTCTAGATTTGAATTTATCAATCATCCCATCAAATTTATATTATATTTTCTAAGTACTTTGTAACAACAACATCCTTACTAGGAGGAAATTCAACCAACTCCCAAGTGTCATTTCACTCTTCATGGATGTAACCCACTCTTCCTTCGCACTAGTTTCTGTAAAATATTTTGGCCCATTAATTGCATAACATGAGTCATGAGAGAATAATTAACTTTTCCATGAGATCTTGTAGCCATTTGATCAAAATTAGTATCTAACAAGAGAGGTGGGGGATGATTTTTCTTAGTTCTTCTCTGATATTTTTGATATTTCCTAATCTCCACATTTGAGGAGGAAGGTTTTGCATCGTCAACTTTTAATTCATCACATACAAGTAAATGAGATTCCTCTTCACCTACATCATTCACATGAGGGTTAGGTTTTTAAAAATTGATCTCAATATTCTTAGCCTTTTTATTTGGATTATATTATGCCCCTTCATCAAAGATAACATCTCTAAAGTTTATGATGAATTTCTTATGATATGATCATATAATTTGTAAGCTTTGTTTTTAGAACCATACCCAATAAAAATGCATTTGATACTTTTTTCATCCAATTTTTCTTTTTCTCTTTAAGAATATGTGCATAGGAAACACAACCAAACACCTTAAGATGAACAACAGATGGTGTCAAACTAGACCAAGCTTGTTAAGGGCTCATTCCATGAACAACTTTTGTGGGGCTCCTATTCAACAAATAAATTGTAGTAATGACTACCTCTTCCCAAAAACTCTTATCTAGGTTCTTTTCTTTCATTATGCTTCGAGCCATTTCAACAATAGTTCTATTTTTTCTCTTAGCAACCCCATTTTGTTGTGGAGTGTAGTCTGAAGTGGTAAACTCTCTTTGAATGCCATGTTCTCTACAATAATCCAGAAACATATTTGACCTATACTCTCCCGCATTATCTAATCTAATGACCTTAAAGAATTGACTACTTTATTTTTTAATTGTTTGAGCTCAACAAATGTATCAAAAAATACAGATTTATTAGCCAAACAATAAATCCAAGTTTTACGAAAAAAATCATTAATGAAAGTAAGAAAATACTTGGATTTATTTAATGAGGGAGTTGCCATAGGACCACACAAGTTGGTATGAATAACTTCAAGATATTTTTGTGCTCTTCTAGACAAATAAATTTAAAAAATATTTCTATGTTGTTTTCTAAACATTCTTCACAAATTTTCTGGTCATTCTTAATAAATGGCAATCCTTCAACCATATGTTTCTTCATAAGAGAAATCAAACCACCAAAATTTAGATGTCCATTCATTTGATGCCATAATTGACTATCATATACCTCTGTAGTAATCAAGACTTGCTTTGGTGAAGAAAAATAAAGGGGAAACATACCATCACTTGTCATTTGTGCTCGAGGAACCATTGCATATCTTTGTGACTTATCTTTGATTATAAAAGAATTCTTGTCAAAAACAAATTGATAATTCTATTGAAGCATCTTACCAACTGATATGAAATTCTTTTTTTTAGAGCAAGAACAACCAAAGTATCATAAATGTGCTTAGTTTTTCCATTCCCATTTTCTACTTCAAGGGTTCCTATTCCTAAGTCCTATGTGAATTATTGTCTCCCAGCACAACATTACTATCATATTTTCTATCCAGATTAATAAACAGATTTTAATTAGAAGTCATATTTTGGGAGTAGCTAGAATCAATATACCAAAAGTCTCTTCATTAGAATTTGTATTCAAACAAGAAAGAAACACTTGTTTTTAGCTTCTCCAATATTATTAGCATATTGCATATGCCAACATTTAGATTCATAATGACCAAATTTGTTACAATGGAAACATTGAGCATGTCTTTTGTCTCTACCAACACCCCTACTTCTACCTCTATAATTTCTATTTCTTCCTTGAAAACTAGAACCTCTTGCTCAATCGTAGCCCCTACCTCTACAATTGTGACTAGATTCACCTATAAGTTCATATTTGGAATCATTGCCATAACCAAATTTGGGAATGCACTTTACATGTCTTATGTTTACCTTAGATGTAAATTCTTGTTCTAAAGATTCTTCACTACTTTTCATTTGTTCGTTTGCTGTTAATAAAATACCACTTAACTCATCAATTTTCATAGATGTAAGATCCTTTGAAATTTCAATTGTGGAAACGATATTATCAAATTTGGAAGGCAAACTTCTTAATATTTTCTCAATCACATGTTGATTGCTTACAACATCTCCTATAATTCTCATCTAATTTATCACACCTTCAACTTGTGTTAGAAACTCATTAACTAATTCATTTTTACTTATTTTTACATTTTCAAAAAAAATCTTTAGTGTTCGCAACTTAGCTATATGAACACCTTGATATGCATTTGCAAGAATTTTTCATGCCATTTTAGAATGTTCAATACTAATTGTAGGATAAATTAGTTGGCCTAGTGCACCTTGAATTAGAAATAAAGCTTCAACATCTTTTTGTTCATTTTGCTTAAGTTCTTTTTTTTGTCAATTAGTTAAAGCATTTATCTTCAATTTCTTCATACCCCTTAGTGACAACATCCCATAAATCTTTAGATTTCAACAAAGTCTACATTGTTGTATTCTAATAGGCAAAATTTGTCCCATGTAAAACAAGAAATCAATAGCCCTGATATACAAACAATATTTGCCATCACAAATAAATACAACAAAATGTTTATCATGTTTATCAATACTTGACCCCACTCTCATTGACATCAACAAATTCTCTTGATAAACACAATTTTTTTTTTTGACAAACTCCAATCTAATCTTATGACCAACTACAATCTTATCTCTCCTGATTTGTGCTCTTCTAAAACTCCTCCTTTACAAATCAATTAAAGCTATCAAACACTACAAGAAATAAATCAAATGTTATGATGATCTACAGATCATCAATATAGAAAAAAAAACACAGAAACTACAAAAACAATAAATATATGGCAGCAAAAGATTTATTTATACATGTGTTTCTGAAAACTAAATTCAATAACTGCCCAAATCTCTCACTCAATTCATTGCACGTGAAAAATACAAATACACTCAAAACATTTAAAATGTTAAAAACATTAAAAATGAAGTGAGCAATGCTTTGTCTTTAAGCCAATTAATCAAAACACTTGTAAGTGGTCAACATTTTGCAAAGAATCAACCAGTAAAATCATACAATGAAATGTAAAGAAGCACACTTGGATTTTTACACCTGCGACTTCTTGAATTTGTTCAACAAAATTGTATTGAAGAGACCCTAGTCACCGCCTAATGTGATGGATAAATTCTAATTTTTATTCTTCAGTAGTAGATGAGTCAATGGGATGAATGATTTGTATTGCAAGTGCATATCGTTTTATTTGAAATGAACACTAAACAATATTTAACAGCGACAGATTCAAATCACAACGTAAAATTTTCAAATTTGGTAATCACTTATAGTATAATATATATTGGAACACATGCAACTAATTGTTTCTCAAGCACGTGTGACAGGAATTATAGCCGACTGAGAAACGAGCTACAATCACAATAACCTTGTTTAAATAATAATAATTTAATCTTTATTCCAAAATGTATCAATTTTAATTTATAGAAAAAGCATAAAAGGTGGTAGGATGCATTTGAAAAGTTATATCATGATTAATTTAATTTAAAATATAATTAATCATAATCTCAATTTTTTCTCTCCCTCTCTCTCATATGCATTGAGGGATAGTTTTAGGGTTTAATGAGGGTTAGGCTTAGGATTAGGGATTAGTTACAATTTAATTAAGGTTATTGTTCAACTAAGCTTATAATTCAATTAGGATAATCATTTAGATCAATTAGGATTAGTTATGATTTATGATAAGATTTGCTAATATATTAAACTTTAATTAAGGTTAAGGTTAGTATATTAGATTTAAATTAATGTTAGTCTTAAATTGAACCTTAAGCCTAATACTAACCCTAGCCATAATCTTATAGCTAACCCTAACTCTAATTCTATTTGCAATCATAACCCTCAACCTAACCCTATTTCTATATTTAATCCTAATCATAACCCTGAATTACCTCTAATACTAATCTTAATCCTAATCTCAATTATAATCATACCCTACCCCTAAGTCTAATTCTATCTTTTAATTATAAGTATAACCCTAATAATAATAATACTCTAATTAATATGATTATATTAATAACTTAATCCTATAATACTATAATAATGCTAATAATATTAATATATATCACAATTAGCATATGCATTTAAAGTTTGCATAAATGTCTAATGACAATGTCCGAGTAGAAACTTCATGGCCTTTAATTTCCGAGTCTTTCTAACCTAAAATTTTTAGTTGAGTTTTCAGAGTTGCAAGTAAATACAGAGCAGGCATATTGATTTCCTCTATTGTAACCAACTTCACAAGGTAAAGTTTTTTCAATTCTTGCAACCAAGGCATATTAAACCTACACATTTTTCAAATTGTTTTTCTAAAATTTACAACATTTCAATCCATTTATAATCAAATTGCACATTTAGTGTTTTTTAATAAAATATTATAATGCAATAGCTTAGTGGATTGTTTGTTGGATAAATTGTAGTGAGATACACTTTAATGGATATCATGCCTCATTCAAACTATTCTTTGTATAATAAGTTGTTTTATAGCACATCCAGAATTAGAGAAATTTATGTAGAAGACTTCAAGAGATATCATAATGGAAAATGATTAAACAATTAGAAAAATACAAATATAAAATTGTAAGTGAAGGTATAAATTGCATTGCCCCCATATTTGACATACCCAAATTTGAACTTCAAATCGGTCTCAATGTTGAATGAAGATCCAATAGGTGTTTATGCGCAAGCAGTCAGCATGTGATCCAAGGTCGTTGTCAGTCAAAATATGAAAAATGGATGAATTTTGAAAATTACCAAGAATTGAGGAAAATCGTTTGATAGACATGTTCTAAGCATCATTTTGTGTCATGTGGCTAATTTTCGCCTAAACCCAGTTCATAGTTTATCATATATTAAACTTCTGAATTTTGATATCCCTCGCCCAAAAATGATTAAAATCTTTCATCCTAGGTATCGTCATGAGGAATAAATAATGATGTTGGTTTGTTTCCCTATCATCAACGTGTTTTTCAAATTTCAGAACCTTTTCCTAAGTTTGGGCATTAAAGTTAAAATATTAAAATTATTTTTCAAAAGATAATTTAATATTTTAAATTATTTTAATATTTGTGGTCATTTGAGGAGGTAAAAGTTGTCTAAAAATATCATTTTCATTTCTCCTTTATTTTCCTCTGTGGTTGATGGTTTCTAGGGTCGAGATCATAGTCTTTGTAAGAAATGGTTAAAGATGCTCTGTTTTCGAGCATTTTTAACCCATAATCATAACCTTTGAGAAAAAAAATGGTTAGGAATGCTCCATTTTCGAGCATGCTTAACCCAAATTTATAACCTCTCACAAAAAGGTTAGAAATGCTCTAAAATGGAGCATCTCTAACCTTATTTTCTAACCTTGTGTGAGCCCGCTTTTTGAGTTACATGTAAATGTTAGAAATACTCCGTTTTCGAACATTCCTAACCTTTTCCACAAGACAATTAAAATTTGATGGAGGTGGCTCAGATGGAGTTGTTGAAGAGATTTTAGAAACTTCCAAATCAATGCAAAGGACACAAGTTCAAATGTATTGCGTAGAGTTTGATAAATAAATAGATTCTTTGACAAAGTGCCTCAAGAGATGCCATCTTATGGCTGTCAGAACTGCAGTTCATGCACACAGTAAAGTCACTGAAAAAGTTTTCAAAATTCCCAGCAATATATTGATCTTCATGCAAGCAGAATATGATTGCACAGACAATGCACGTGAACTGTTTGATAGAATGCTTGCACGATAACTGTTCTACATAATACCTCAAAAAGATGTCATCTCATGGATTGAAAGAAAACGATTGAAAAATGAACGCAAAATGGATTGCACAAGGAAGCTCTCAAAATTTTCAATCTAATGAAGCTCTCTCAAACACATCCTCACATCATGTAGCTGCAGTGGAAAAGTTGACAAGAATACCTAAAGAAATGCACCAAAATATGTTGGAAATGCTTCAGCTAACATGATATGCAGCATAAAGTCGATATACACAACCGTTGCCTACATCCTTTCTACCTCTGCAAAATGCGAATTTGGACACACATGCGGAATGTAAAAATATAGACAAGGCATGTCAATGTTTTGACAGCATGCCTCAAGGAGTCAACTTCTCAAATCATATGATGATTGCACCGACAATGTCGTGAACCGATTGACAGAAATGCCTCAAAGAGATGTCATCTCATGACATGTCGTGTTTCTTCCCTTCTACCTTGCATCAGCGATGCAAAGTCAAAGAACGCGTTATGGACATTCATCAAGGCATAAGAGGACAGAGGAATTTAGTAAGATGTTGAAGTTGCAACTGCTCTGGTAGTCATGAGTGCAAATCGTGGAGGCATAAACAATACACGTAAAGTGTTTGACAGAATGCTATTGTTAAAATGTATGCAGATCGTGGAGGCATAGCCAAGGCAAGTGAATTGTCTGACAGAATGCTTCAAAGAAGGTGGCCGCATACGCAATGTACGTTACTGTTTGATAGAATAGCTCAGAAATGTCATATCATGTAATGTCATGATTGCTGGGTGCACATAAAATGGATTTGTCGGAAAGGCTTTAGAAAAAATTTCAAGCAAATATAATCCGCAGCTATCCGCAATGTTCGCGGGGACACTCAGAGTGGATTTGATAAAAAAAAAACCTTTCAAAATATTCAGGTAAATATAACTGGCAGGTGTAAACCAAAATTCAACAACCTTTGCCATCATCCTCCCTGCCAGCGATAAAGTGGGAGCTTTGCAAAAGCATATGGACATCCATCAAAGCCTAATGAAGTTGGATTTTATCACAATTAAAACATCATGCTCTGCTCTGGTGGATATGTATTCAAAATGTGAATTCACAAGCAAGGAATGTGAGTTGGTTAATATATTGACGATGCATGTAAACTGTCTAATAGAATGCTTCAAGAGAGACATCACCTCATGAATGAAACAAAAGGATTTTAGAATGTGCACAAAGCAGATTTTGCATGGAAGCTTTCTAAATCTTTGAATCAATGAAGCACTCTGGAATATATTTTAACATCGTAAGCTTTGTTTGGTGTTCATGGTTGGTCTTTATGCTCGTGATGGTTATCTTGTGGATGCTCTAAACCTTATTACCAAGATGTTAATTAAAGTTATGGTGTTCGTTTGGATATGTTTTCTTGATACCCCACAATATATATGAAGGTGGCAGTCCATGATATTAAATGAACAAGTTTTGATAGACACTGTAATTTCATTTACACCCTCATAGACATGCACAGCAAAAATGAAATAGAAAGAACAGGTGAAAGGTTAGATAGAATGGGTTGTGAGTATGGTGCTTGATGAAATGTGTGAGTGGCGTAATAGAATGATTCAAAAAGGGAAGGGTGAATCACTACTCTTATGTCAATGATCAAAATGGTGGTACAGTTTGCAAGTGTAAATTAAGCAAGCACAGACAGACAATGCTCAATGTGGAGAACATTTTCAAAGGCATTAAAGATGAATCAAGTGAAGATTGAAAACTATTTCAACAAGATCAACTCTTTTTCCAAAGTCGCAAGTTTCAAATTACCTTTTTGTAAAAGTAATTTATGTCACTAATTGTAACTAAAATTACAATTAGACTCAATTTTTATAAAAGTTAGGTAAATCCTAACTTGTTTGTAAAAGGTAGTTACTATAAGTAATAACTTAGGTAGTTGTCCTAAGTAATTATCCTAGGTGGTTATTCTAAGTAGTTATGAGGTAGTTATTTGGAAAGTCTTATAAATACAAGGGTTTTGCATTGTAAAGGAGAGAGACTCTTACAGAGGGGGAAAACTCTGCAGAATTTTGTAGAGGAACTAAATGAGAACTTTTAATGTTCATGCCTTTGTACTAGGGGGTTTTTGAACTTGTATATTTTCAAAAAGAATAATGAAGAATGCATTGAGTTCGTGTGTCTTGAATGTATTCATGAGTTATCATTACTAATTTCTTGTATGTTGAATTAGTAATCTCTTTATGTATTGGCGAAATCGATTGATGGAACACATCATTTCATGGTATCTTGACTGTCATGTGCTAGTGCTACCTATCTCTTCGTGTGTCGAGGTTTATTGTACTCCTTTCATCATCGTTGTATGACTAACCTATTTGGTGGTAACCCCTTTTATAATTGTTATCATTTATGGAATCCTACTTGGTATTCGTATGTCTTCTAGTAGGGTTTATGTTATTAATCTTGTTTAAGTTCTATGTTTCCTTCTGTATGTACTTTCGAGTTAAAAGTACACAAAAATCCTAAATACCCCTATCATACGAGGGAGTTGCTCCTCTCAAACGCAGAGGAAGATTGTGGTTTTACTTCAATCTCTCCAACTATTGGGACATTTCTCATCGGGCAAACATGGTCAGTTTTAGATAAACGACCGCAATGACAAATCTGTTTACCAACAAATTGTAAAGAAAAATTCTAGGGTGGATAAATACTTTGGATCCATAAACATGTAGAAAAATAATCTTTTTAAGGAGTTATGTAGATTAATTAAGAAATATTGTTTATAAACAATCAAATAATCTAAATGATAAAGTTGGATAAATAATAGAGTCATAATTTATTCAATTAAGCAAATATAAAAATAGATATCTTTATTAAGATAGATAAAAATGATAATAAAAATTAATGATTGAATATGTTTATAATCTTTGTATTACCTAGAAAATAAAATCAATAATTAAACATAAATAATGGCGACTACATTATATTAAAAAAAAAAGAATTTTTGATATAATTATTAGTAGGAAGAATATTTAATTTTTGAATTTTGACAACAAATTATGAGATAATTTTGACAAGAACTTTTATTTTATTTTATCTGTATTATCTAATCCAAGCAAGTTATATAACTATAATACAAAAATGCACAAAACCCATTTTACAAATCAGGGTTTCTTCTCAACTAGTTGGCATGAAATTTCCTTGATTCATGAAGTAATGTGCATGATTATTTTTTATTTTTATTGTGTATGTTTTTAATCAATTATTTTGAAGTCCTCGCTATAACCTCACTTAAGAGTATAACATCCTTATGTGGCAACAATCATGAGGTTAATGACATGTTAAGTGATAACTTCTTGACTTAATGTGTATGCAATTGTCTCATATGTCATTTACAATGTAAACTAACACCTACGTCTATATCATCATGACAACTTTTAATTATCTTCATGATACACTGTTAGAAACAATAAATGTTGTTGGTAGATTGCATGGTTGTGATAATCCATCAAAACAACCAAATGATCGTATAAGTACACTTAATAGGGATATGGCTACTCTTAGGGATTCGTCATTGTAATTAAATCATTTATTAAAAGCTAATACACATTATATCGAGAAGCTCTTCTACTATATGTCTACTAGGACTTAGAATATATGGGTTTTAGATAAAAAATAATATTGTAAATAATTAGATTTACAAATTCACCCAACAAATGTTCTTTGTTTGACTCCAAGCTTGATATTGATAATTTTTTCTTATCTTCAAATTTTAAAGACGAATCACAAAAATTCATTAAAAATTAATACATAGTTATATTGAAAGTTTTTTTTTTATTATAGATTATAGAATGTAATTTGATACATTTATTTGACAATAGATCACAGAACAATTCCAAATTCAATTATTGAAAGCTAATACACATTGTATCTAGAAGGTCTTCTATTTTATGACTGGGCATACTTATTTATATATAAATAAAAATATATTGTGAATAAATAGATTTAAAAATTAATTAATCAAACTTTATCATTTAGATTATTTAGAAATGTTAGCAAAGGGCGTGGAAATTATATAAAGCCTCTTTGACAAATTTATATTGGGTAGTTCCTCCAACCAAGACATTCCAGCTTCAGGAGTTTCTTTTGTATTTGTGGAATGCAAAAAATCGTGAAGGAAGTTGAACAAGGCTTTTCCTGCGTAGAGGTAAATCCCGCATTTTACTTTTATATCTTTTACGACTTTGCGGAAGGAGACAAAAATTTTGGACTTTGCTTTTCTTCCTAACGCGTTCCGCAATAATTTTATATCCGTATCCCTTTTATCCACTAGTTTGTATATTGCTTGAGAACTTACCTATCTTAGGTAGTCTATTAAGCTAGTCCTAGCCGTCATTATTTTGGTTCAACTAGTTTGGGACTTTGGCTATCTCAAGTTATCTTCTAAAATCTCCATCACATCTTTCTTAGGCACTTGTCAATCTTAAGTAAGAAATCATTGTCATTCAACAAGATCTAGATTGCTTGAAATAAATTTAGTCTTACAATCTCTATTATCATTTCTTGGTTATCTATAATGTTGTCAAGTTGTATCCACTATTATCTCTTGGTTTTCCATAGCATTGCCAATTTAAATCCAACATCATCCTCTCAATCCATTCAAACATCCAAATCACAATTTCCTATTTAAGATTTATTATTTCATCTCATTTCCCATCATCACTTATCACTTTTATTCAATCTCATCATTTAAATTCATGAAATTTCCACAGTCCATAATGATTTGTTTCTAATTCTTCTGGATTTGACCGTGTAGATTTTGTTGTTGCCAACGTTTCGGATCAAACGCCATGATCCATCATCAGGGCAAGAGAGCAAGTGAGAGCGATCTCTCACTTACTCTCTTGCCCTGATGATGGATCATGGCGTTTGATCCGAAACATTGGCAACAACAAAATCTACACGATCAAATCCAAAAGAATTAGAAACACAATCTCATCATTCCCAGGTCTTTTTTTTTGTATGCCTATCACAAGGTTACAAGCTAAGAAACAACTCATGGTTTTCAAATCTAATGATATCTTCTTTAAGGAAGTAGTCTATTAAGTACCCTTACGAAACACATTTCCATTTTCATCCCAAATCACACATAATGAATATCAATATTTTGATGACATGGATTCACCCACGTTAGAAGTATTTTCCTAAGATACCCAAGAAATGGAATCAATGCATCATTATATCATGAAATACACCAAACAAATCAATCTTATTCTAACTAAGAAAGTTGCCAAACTACCTCAACATTTTGACATCTCCCAACTCATTTAACAAGCTCCTTCCACACCCCAACTTCTAACCCTCAAGATCTCACACATCTTCCATTTTCTTCTAACCCTCTTATTACCTCTAAAACCAACAATCTCATCTCCACAACACATTTACATGTCAAAATATCACCAAGCATAACTAATTAATACTCAAACCATTGCATCTCAAATCCAACAACCTCAATGATCCATCCCTTCTCCTTGACATTTCCACATTAATCCCTTTAAACAGAACCCACACCCTCTAAAATTCATATACCATTTCATCCACCTATCAAAACTTACAAACATCACAATATCTCATCTCCCATTAACACCAACTAGTGATACCTAATATTAAATGAGTTCATTGCCACAAAATGTTCAACAAATCAAAGATACACTGAAGGGTCTTTAATAAGGACATCAAAACAAAAGTTACACCTTTCAAGAGATACATCATTACCCTTTTAACAAGTCCATCTCCATGATTAGCTTTCCTTAAAACTTTGAAATACCTAAATTCAATAAATATAAAGGAAAGAGAGATCCTATGGAACACCTTAAAAAAAATTATGTAGCATGCAAAGAGTTCTTTTGTCCTATGGACCAAAACATGGTTGTGCTCCATATTTGTGTAAACATTGCACAATGTCATATTCATAATATTACTTGGCATGCCATTGTTATTATGAAGTTATTTTCCCTTTTCAAGCTTTGTAGCAAAAACACACTTCATTGGATCATGGTGAAAATAATATATTTTACATTATAATAAATCTTCTTGAAGAGTCACATGATACTTCCTCAAGGGATTGGGAGTGTTTCTTTCTTGATGTCCTGGAGTTTCATGTCTAGGAACCATCTTATTTTCATTTAGTCTAGGTTTCCTGAACTAGTCATGATTATAAAGTTGATAATGTATTTTTTACCCTAATTGAAATGTGTGGTACAATGTCAGTAGAAGGAAGCCCCTTCTTATTCCACTAGACAATAAGGTATATTATGTTGGATGATTCATGTAGTGCAACAAAATGATTCAAGATGTGTCTACTCTAAAAATAGTTAAAAACCATATAATCATCAAAACATTAGAAAAAATATTGAGCATAAACTACATGGTGTTAACTAATTTTTCACTAAAGTGATTTTTAAAATACTAAAAAAAACTAAAATTTTAGGGATGCATACCAAACGTTCTGTTATGTTTTTTTTAATAAAAATAGGATCCCCCCTATTTGAACCCCTTAATCTCCATCAAATTAAAAAATATCAGTTTAGAAAATAGATTTTTAGAGAACTATGACTTATGTTCTTGGCACATCTTCAAATTTTGAGTGTAACTAATTTCAATTTCCCATCCAAGATCAATATTTTTTTATTTAAAAAAAAAGGGCCACCTAAGATCCCTTTGTGGTCAACCATTTGCATGTACATACCCATAAGATGCAACAAGAATTTAAATTTCTTTATCTATTACATACTTACGAATTTTTTTAGTTCTTAAAAAAAATTCATTTAAGCTTTTATATTTGTCTTCATTATTTTGAATGTTATTTTGTGAGTTAAATGTTATTTCTAAATACACATTTCTTGTATTTCCTATTGAGAGCATGTTACTTGGATATTCTAGGAGTATTGTAAAATATTAGTTTAAACATTTTTCTTAACATAGTCTCTTTCGGTCTTTGGTAGTAGAGTTGTTTTCTTTGTAATGGATAACTAAGTAGAATTCTATCTTTAGTGAAGTGTTTACTTCTAATGTTAATCACATAAGGTGTGGTCAAGTATTTATGAGTTACCTAGAAGCCATTTTTTTCTCAAATTTTTCATTGGAATTCAATCTTTAACTCTTCACTTTGTATCCTAGAAAGTAGTGGTACCAATTATGTTTCTTGCAAACTTTCACTTATTCTCAAAATAATACATTGTCTCGCCATAATTTAAATAATTTATGGGTGGTTATGACATAACAATGAATATTATAGCCTCATATATATTGTCTTATATTTTTAGACCATTTATTTGTTCATAAATTCATCTACCTTGTTCAAGCATTTATACACTTAATAAAGGGTTAACCAAGCTATGCTACTAACATCCAATTTGGGTGTAGAACTAAGTCATCAAGCTTAGCCTATGGATTGGTCATCATGTAGATAGCCATGTTTAAGAACCACTAGTATTAAATATTTAGAAGAATAGAAGGGATCACTGCCTAATTTTAGCAAATCTCAAAGTAGAAGGAAAGATGAATTCTCTCTCATGTGTTTTTCTTGTCCAACCTTGGTAGTCAACGTTACTTCATTTTATGGTGATTGTAAGGTCTAATACATCCGCATTCCTTATATTCTTAAAGTACAACTATAAACTAGGTTAAGATCAATAACAATAAAAACTTTCAAACAAATTGAATTTCTTTTAAATAGATCTGCTACCCCTTTTCTATTGGTCCAAGCATTGTGACCTTGTTTATCATAATAATAACATTTACCTACCTTCTTTCCTTGCATTGATATTGAAAAAACAAATGATATACACTATATTAAAATATTTTGTCAAAAAAAGTTCAATTTGATGCCCAAATACCTACTATTTAAGGTACAAAAGCCATCAAGTAAATCGCTACAAACTCTAATACATAAGCTTGAATGCATTCAAACTTTCAAAATACTAGAAAAAAACCTCCAAAACAAACTTATATTCAAAAAGCTGAAATGATAAAAGGGGGAAATATAAATCAATAAAATGAATTTTATTATTGAAAGTATTTAGGTGGTTGTTATTTAGTCTATGCCCTCCTTTTTTATTGATTTGAAAAATAAAAGGGGGAAATATAAATCAATAAAATGAATTTTATTATTGAAAGTATTTACGTGGTTGTTATTTAGTCTATGCCCTCCTTTTTTATTGATTTGAAAATAAAGATATTAAAAAATATAAAGAAATAATTTTCCTTCAACAAAATAAATTCTTAGATTAATCAATAAATTACACACTTATACATAATTTCTCCCAATTTGTCCCTCAAACCCCTTACTGCGACCCCCCACCGGGAATTCTCGCAGGTCTTCCGTCCGCTGCGGAAAAAGCCCTCTCTGCTCTTCCGCGAGTATAGGAAAATAGCTATTCTCAACGACTTCCTCTAATGTTGGAAAATCCTCAAAATCGGTCATATCCCCAAGAAGCGAATCCAGCAGTGTCAACCCGTCCTCCTCCAAGATCTGCTGCCTCTCCATACAAAACTGGGATTTCGAAGCAGAAAATACGGCGCCGTTATCCGGAACCTGCCGGAATTCTTGCAGAGCAAATTTGGCCGCCACAGATTGAATTTGTGCAGGAGATAGTGAAGAGGCGGACGGAATTTCCGGCAGTGAGTCAGGGAAATTAAACTTGGCTTGGGATCCTCTGAGGCAGTAAATTGCACAGTCATAAGCCCGAGCGGCCTGATAAGGGAAATCATAAGATCCCAGCCAAATTCTAACCCTGGAATTGGGCACTCTCACTTCGGAAACCCATTTCCCCCATTTTCTCATTCGCACTCCCTTGAATTGTTGTGCCTTGTCTTGGCTGTGCTCCAATGTGGTATGTTGTTCCCGATTTGCCAACGTCTTAACCATGTTCGGTGGCACACAGAATTTACGAATGCTTCGACTTGTATATGAAAAAATGTATTGCAGTGCTTGCGCTTATATAGAGAGGATTCTATTGTCTGAGTCTATTTTCCGGGGTCACCGTGAATAATTTTTCCACTGCCTTTTCACTAGTCTTATCTTGCGGCTACAATTTTTTAAAGATTTGTCAATTTCGGTCAGTTTGGGACGAGGAGGAAAATGGCCGCTCGTTGCTGGAAAGATCAAGTATGGAAGAAATGAAAATGGCGGCTTGTGTGTGGAAAGAGCAAGCATGAAAAGGGCCCACATTTCTTTACTTGGCCAACATGCTCGTCAATTTGAGGAGATTTTAAAGTCTACACATTGACGGTTGCACGGCATAACATGACCTCAGAAGTCGTAACGTAAGCAATGACGTGCTCAAAAAAATAAAGAATGGGGTCCGCCTAACATTTCAAATTAAGTCCACACTCTTAGCCGGGTACACTTTCTCAATTAAACTACTAAGGGGAGGGATTATTCGGCTAATTTTGTCTTGAGATCTCCGTTTTTTAAGAAATGTAGTAAATGGACACTTATACGGTAGATATTCCTATAAATGAAAATAAACTTTCTTAAACTTAATTTAAGTTAATAAATAAGATGCTGAGTATATAATTCAATTTATAATTAGGCTTGCATAACATGGTATTAGTGTTTTTTTGTTTTTGTTTTTTTGGAAGCAAGCAAAGAAAAATTAAGAATTTTTCAAAGGCTTGGTTTTTTCTCTAGTTGACCAGTGTTTACTTTTATTTGTTCAAGAAAGGGTTTTCATTTTGACGAAATCTTATAAAAGGTCATCTAATGGGAAAGAGGGCAAGGAAAACATTAAATAGGGTTTTCAAGGCTCTTTGTTGCTAGTTGCATGCAAAAATGTGTGTGTGCAATTTGATATGGCTTTAAGGTATTGGGCATTGCATGAAAAGGATATATGTCTTACATAAAATCAAATGAACAAGGTAGGGACATGCATCAAATATTTGAAGGATAATTTGGATTGTTTAAATAATCTATTTGTGAATTCCACGAACATTCCTTGCATTACAGGACTTTTTCTATTTGGTTGTGTCACAACTTTGTTAGGTAATTTATTTAAATGACTTTTCACCTTTGGATTATTGTAGCTACTATAATTATTGCCTTAGAATGTCTTTTATAAATTGTGGCTAAGATTGATTTCACCAAATTGACCTATCCATTTAATAGAATTAGAAAATTTTCAATTCTCAAACTCTAGATCATCATAAGAACTTGCTTAGACTAGTAGCTTGAGACTACATCCTTTTTAAGTGTCCTTCCCAAATGGTTTCATCATTTTGTTTGCATTATAACCCTTAAATGTAAATTCAATCTCAAGACACAATTTAGATTTCTTTTGGGTCTCTATTTTCCCAACCCCCTTTTTTTTTCAAAGCATAAAAGTCAACATGAAAATAACAATGTTTTTTTTAAAGACTTCCACAACCCACATTAGTAAAATAAATTTAAGAAAATATAAATGTCTATATTATTTTAAACAAGGATTTTTGGGGGGTTTTAACTTAAGGTTTCATGATGCAAATATGGATTTTGAGAATACTCGTGTGTTGTGTATAATTGCAACTCTTTGACATTACCCTACAGACAAGTGTGAACATTTAAAAAGTAAACTCGAGAATTAAAATTTGAAATGTTGATCTTACCATTTGTGGAAAGACTAATTTTTTGAATTGTAAGGATCAAATTGCATAGGATGTTAAGAAAACAAAATACAAACTAGGCGACTATTGAAATTTCAATCGAGGTAATAAAGAATAGAAGAAAAAAAAATTAAGTTACTAGGGAAAAATTTTAAGCCAAGAAAACTCCATGCTATTGGCATACCAAAGAAAATCATAGTAGACCTATGCATGAAAACACTTCCCAAAAATATACCTTTTTTAACAATTAGAGGCCATTGCTAGAGTAATACAAATGTTTGATTGGGCCTATTGAATTTCCAATGTTGTGGTAGACCTTTGGATAATTTATATGGGAATTTGAAATATATGGTGTTGTCTCTTTCTACTTTCTCTTAGGTTAGGTTTATAAATTTTAGGCTATGACCACCCAAGTAATGCATCACATTATACTCCACATATAAGAACTATTAAAGACAAGGACATAGTTAATGGGATTGATCATGTTGTGGCCTATCACAACAATCCATTGTAAAGCTTAAGATTTTCTCTAAAATAGTTTTATTGCTGATGTGAATAATCCTTCCCTTCCCATTAATCTATATGTCTCATTTAAAATTTGCACGAGGGGTAGATGTAGACCCCATGTCAGCTTTTGTGGCACCATGTTCACATTTACAATAGAGTTACAACAATGTTAGCGCTAGCCAATAATGGTGTCAGATCATGACTTTACACAACCCATCAGCAAATGGTGTTTTAAACATGACAATTAAAATTTTGTTTTAGTGACAAAAATAGTTAACAAACACAAAGACTCCCCAAATTTTTTATACACCTCAGATTATATTCTTAAAGTGTGGAATTCATTTGACTAAGGATAAAAGTTTTAAAGAAATTTTATTGTGAACAAACAACTCTACATACTATTTATTATTTTACCACTTTAACCATAATATTTAACTATGAATATTTTCTTTATTTTTCTAAACATTAGCATTTTGGAATGTTGCAAAATGACTCTTAATATGTAGCTTTCCAACTCATTCATAAGCTACCTTCATGTCACCATGACTAATAAATCATTTTATCTAGAAAATAAATCAATTTCATTGCGTGAGAAGACATATCGTAAAATATCCTTATGTAGGTGAATATATCAAATGACATTATGCAAAGAACACCCTTTAATCAGTAGATTAATATTAAATATTCTAATCTTATGGAGTTGTATGATGGTAAATTAAGTGTCACAATGTCTCTAGACACATAAACAGAGGAAGTGAATAAAATATACTAAAAAAGTTGTCATGTAGAATAATATTAGATCACATACCACATGGTATACCTAAAAAGATATTTATATAGTTGAACATTAAGGGATGAGATAGTTGCACTCAATCTAGCAAACCTCAACTAACTCAATTTTATAGCATAACCTTCAAAAATAGTTTAGATTGACAATATTATCCATTACAAACCAAGAAGAAACAGCTAAGTGAGACCAATAGTCCTTTTACAATATCATAGATGCAAAATTTACCTTTATAGAAAGGAGATAAGTTGGTGAACACATCTTCTAAGTAGCTCAACTCAACATTGGCACTAATGTAATAATCTAATCACTTTTATGCCTTTACACAAACCATCAAAAATTGTTACTTCTAAACATGACAACAACATCAAGTAATTCATCTTTGATGTTAAACACATGTTCGAAAAATGAAGTGTATCGTGGTAATCTTATATGCAAGTTATGAACCCTTTCACCATCTTTTTCTTCTTGGATATTCTTGATTCAAAATCAGACAATCAATTAAATTTTATCCCAACTTTAATATGATAAAATATAATTCATCTATAGCTTCTTGTTTTTATTGGCACAATTCTCCTTCATAGTTTATACATATGCATTGCATTGACCATAAGCCTTGTGATATTAAGCTTTGAGGAGTTGTTACCCTCAACTTCAATGAATTTACATTGGTTCTTTTGTTGTCTCTAAATTAGTGAAGGTGCTTGTTTAATCTGTCATCTTTATTTTTAAATGCAAACCTTGATTCTTTTGGTTTCCTCGTAACTTTCTACGATTTATTTACAATGCTCACCGTACATTTTGTTCTTCCCATTGTTCAGCTTCGAGATTGTTACGCTTCCATTGAAGCTCTCAATGTATAATATAGAACAACTGTCATTTTTGTATAAATGTCTGAAATAGAAAGTTAAAATTTGAATAGGGCCAAAAAATCTTTGAGAATGTTATGGATGTAGTGGTGCATGAAACAGAGGGTGCAAGAGGTCAAGTCAGTTTACTGGAAGAATGGTCAATGCTAATTTTAATGTCTTCTTTGGGAGCACTTCTTTCTCAAGGGATGGTGTAGATGCCTTCAACCATCGTTTCACTTTGGATCACTTGCTAAATTTTGGTTCTAAATTTAATGCATTGCTTATGTATTGGTAGACTGGTGTATGTATTGTAGATGAGTTAACTTCATTTTCTGTAAATGGGAAATTTTTAATTTAGATATTATAAATGTTTTTTTTTGTTTAAAATATATAAAGTGAAAAAACTTCTAATGTTATCAAAGAAGGATGGATGTAATTCAGTATGATTTTTGTGTTTACGTCGTTGTCTTGTTATACAGGTGTCCTTTTGCACCACTATTTGGAAAATGTACCATACTTTGAAACCTATCTTGATATAAACCAAGTTATATAAAAATTGAAAAGAATTATATTCTATCAAAGGGGGATGGATGTGATTTGGTATGCTTTTTGACTATGCTTTACCGTCTTGTTATATAGGTGTCCTCCTACACCACTATTGGAAAATGCACCATACCTTGAGACCGATCTCAATATAGGCTAAGTTGCATTTGAAAACGTAGGTCATATAATAATTTGTGTAAGTTTTTCCCTCTATTTTTTAAATAATACACCTAATACTTGACAAAATAAGAAAACTCAAATTTAAACAATATCATTTAATGAGTATATTTAAAAGTGTGGCAATAAATGAACTTATAAATTATTTTACTATAGATTCAAAGGGACTAATATTTTTGTTTCTAGTTTCTATTTTCAAATTACTTTTTACAAACTGTATTGGAGTATGCCATCAAAACTCTTCTTCTATAAATTATTATTGGAAGCATTTGTTTACAATTATAAATTGATCTAACATAAACACGTGCATTGTGCACTTGGTGTCTAAGTCTAATGATCAAAACCTTCTCATATGTAAAATATTTTATGTATTTGAAACAAATCTATTATGTTACATGTTTTTTGTTAGACTTCAAAAATAGTCTAGTATACAACATTTTGAATGACATAGATATGCAACTTGTTAACTTCTTATTGTACCCCTATTTTTGCTTAATCCATAAATTCTAACAAAACATGTGATGTTGGTCATTCTAGACACTGAATTTTTCCAAAATTATGACTAGAAACTAAATTCAAGTCATATAGAAAAAAACTAATACATAGATATAAATAGGTTAGACATGTAAGTAGCATACATCCACAAACCCACAAAACCCAAATACATGGTAGCAATGGTTTTGCCTTATTGATGTGCATATTGGATGAAACTACCATTAATTATTCTATATTTGCATTTGATATGAAATATGGCATTGGAATTTGTCACATGATAGATCAAGGAAACAACTATGAGCACATCACAATAATAACAAACATCAATAATAAGAATTAACAAATGGTTTTTACCATAGCTATTTCCTGCTATAGCTATGCATAATACAAGGCTTTGTCATTATTGATTAATGTTTAGCAAACTAGATAGCATGCAATGTGTTTAATTCCAAGCTCCAACTAGTCCCATAGTTTTTCATAGTCTAATCCATATATATGCTTTCTCACTATTTAGTCATTCACCCAAGCTCAATCAGTTTATATTTAAAGTTCCATGAAAAAAATCTACTATTGACATCTTTTACACTTCGTCTTTAAGGCAATGGACAAAGGATAATCTTAATGACATTTTTTCATTTAAATGACAAGTTATTATTGTTCATTGAAATGTGAGTGGTAGGAAAAATTAAGAGTCTTCCTAAGGTTTTATTTTTTCCTTTTTTTCACTATGTGGAAATTGATAGTTTATCTAGCTCCAAGTTGGGCAATGCCTAATTTTTGTAGTTGAAGATAGGGTTTTCATTTCTACAAAAGCTTCCAAAAATATTTTCAAATGGGGAACAAGTTGAGTGAATATTTAAACACTAGTACATTTGGGCCTAATTTCCGACAGCTAATTGTCGAAAGTCCGATGACACCACGTCGGACTTTCGACCAATTTAACCGTCGAAAACTCGTCATCGGTCTTCCCGACAATGCCATTTGCATCGGACGTCCGATGACGTTATGAACTCTTCCGACGACGGCTATATTTGCTTCCCTGACCAAATATTTTGGTGGATTACCGTCGGAATTCCGACGGATGCTATGTTTGCTCCTCGACGACTGTCTGACATGGAAGTGACGTCGGATATATAGCATCCTTGTCGGATGTTTCTCTATTTGTCGTCGGAATTCTGACAGTGTCAGATGATGTGGGTCAGACAACTTTGACGTCAGTGCATGAAAGCATTGAACGAGTTCTACTTTTAAAAATTGCATAAAACATTTATTATTTATTTGATTCAATGTTATTTGCAAAAAAGGATTATCAATGATGTTTCCTTTCTCCAAGAATTGTCTAGGATCTTTCCGTCAGATAATATGTAACATCTAATGACCAAATCTTTTCTTTACAAATGATTATTTTATTTAATTATCATCTAAGCGTGAATTAAAATTTATATCTGTACGGAAGCAGAACATACAAGCTGAAGACTCATGTGCAAGTAAATTTCGTAAAAGAAAGCAAGCAGGCATTCTCTTGAATGACTTGGAAACAAGCTCATCAACTGCCTAAAAGAGAGCAATTGGAGAAAAGTAGAGGAAAGTGTTGAAGGGTGATAAATACATAGAGAGTATACAATACAAACAAACAATGTCTGGAGTATGTGATGTGACGTCTCTAATTTATGTCCAGAGGGACTAACTAGTTTTGGAGTTTCTGCAAAACCTATTGGGCCATGCTTGGAGGAAATCAATGTGTTCATGCAAGGAGCACCTTTTTTCTATTGTGAGAATGATGCTTTTGCACCGAAGGATATTTGGAAGGCAATATCCAAAAATTTCTATAGTGTGGAACTAGAGTTGGCGAACTCGAAGTAATTTTCAGCTTTCAGAAGACCAAGAGGTTACGTACACAATCTCCTAATAGAAGGGGGATTTCAAGCATTACCTCTCCCCCCCATGACTATTCAGGAAGCACTTCCTCAGACAAAGGACTATTGGCCTCCATGGGATCAAAGAAAAAAATTGAAGCATATACTTACTAGACAATGTGGTGGTGTCCTTCGTGAAGAACTTTGCACTATAATTGAAAATTCACGAGGGAAATTGCAAGATAGCGAATAGAAATACATTCTTTAAATAATTTATTTAAAGAATATTGTAGCCTTATATAATTTAAATAATTTATGAGTGATTAAGACATAGGATGAATATTGTAGCCTTATATATGGTGTCCTATATTTTTAGACCATGTATTTGTTCATGAATTCATCTACTTTGTTTAAACATCTATGCACTTTATAATAGGTTAATCGCTCTATGCTACTAACATCCAATTTGGGTGTTGAACTAAGTCATCAAGCTTAGCCTATGAACCAGTCATCATGTCTTGCCATGTTTAAGAACAACTTGTATTAAATATTTAGAGGAATGGAAGAGAATACCCCCTAATTTTAGCAAATCTCAAAGTAGAAGGAGAGAGGAACTCTTTCTCATGTGTTGATCTCAAGTCCAACCTTGGTAGTCAACATTACTTCATATTATGGTCATTGTAAGGTCTAATATGTCCTCAAATTTATTATACTCCTAAAGTACAACTTAAAACTAAGTTAAGGTCCAAAATGGTAGAAAAATTGAACTATTTACCTACCCCTTTCTATTGTCCCAAGCATTGTGACCTTGTTTACCATAAAAGTAGCATTTGCCTACTTTTTTTCTTGTATTGAAACTTGATAACAAAAAATTGATATACACCATATTGAAATATTTTATCTAGGAGAATTCAATTCAATTCCCAAATACCTACCATTCAAGGCACAAAAGTCTTCAAGTAAACCACTACAAACTTTAATATGTAAGGTTTCTTATATTCAAACTTTCAAAATAATAGAAAAAAACCTCCAAAACAAATCTATATTCAAAAAGCTCTAAGAAATGATAAAAGAGCGAAATATAAATCAATAAAATGACAATTTAAAGTATATATGTTGTTGTTGTTCTTTGATTTATATACTACTTTTTGATTGATTGGCAAATAAAGATATTAAAAAAATAAAAAGAAAAATAATTTTCGAGTTCGAGCTCGTGAAATACTCCGACTTGCAATGGTGCGATGAGGTGTATGAAATAATAATGTGTTCCAATGTTTGCGCTTATATAGAGATAATTCTATTGTCCGAGTCTATTTTCGGGGTCACCGTGAAGAATTTTTCCACTGCCTTTTCACTAGTCTTATCTTGCGGGTACAATTTTTTAAAGATTCGTCAATTTCGGTCAGTTTGGGATGAGGAGGAAAATGGCCGCTCGTTTCTGGAAAGATCAAGTATGGAAGAAATGAAAATGGCGGCTTGTGTGTGGAAAGAGCAAGCATGAAAAGGGCCCACGTTTGTTTAGTTGGCCAACATGGTCGTCAAATTGAGGAGGTTTTGGGGTCGCCTTCTGCATTTATCTTCCAGAAGGTTTTAAAGTCTACATGTTGACTGTTGCATTGCAGAACATGACCTCACCAGTCGTAACGTAAGCAATGGCGTGCTTGGAATAAACACTATTTCAATGAAACTAAGGGTGAGGTATTATGGGGTTAATTTTGTCAATATAGTCGTCATATGGAATATTGTAAGACTTCTGTTCTTAAGAAATGTAAAATAGACACTTATCTAGATAGATATTTGTACAAAGAAAAATTAACTTCCTTAAGCTTAATCAAATTTAATAAAATAGAATGCTTGAGTATATAACTTCATAATTAGGCTTGTTATTACTCTGCACAATATGGTACTAGTGTTATTTTGGAAAGCAAGCAAAGCAAAAATTAAGAATTTTTCAAAGGCTTGGTTTTTGTCTAGTTGACCAGTATCTATTTTCGTTAGTTGAAGAAAAAGTTTCAATTTTTCAAAATCTTTCAAAAAGGTCATCTAATGGGAAAGAGGATAATTAAATAGGTTTTCCATGGTTCTTTGTTGCTAGTTGCATGCAAGCATGTGTTGTCCAGTTAGGTATGCTTTGAGGTGTTGGGCATTGCATAACGAGGATATATGTCTTGCATAAAATCAAATGAATAAGGTAGGGACCACGGGGGCTTCACTTAGTGACCCTGGGTTATAGCACAAGTATTCATGGAATATTAAAGAATCCCCTATTTTCAAAAAAATTGCCCTAAACTCCTTTTTTGTCACCCCCTCTCAATACACAACTCGAATTAAAAACCCCCATATTTTTACCAAATATTGTATTTTTTCATAGCCTGAATTAAAAACCTCCATATTTTCACCAGATAGGCAATATATTGTTTTAGATTTTCGAGATATTAAACCCCCCAATATGAATGCATCAAATAATTTGAAGGATAATTTGGAATTTTTATAATGCAACTTAAGCTTAGAATTTTAAGCTCTAAAATTTACAAAAGTTGGTGTTATTATTTTGCATATTCAATTCAACAAAACATATAAATATAATACGATATACAATATGTTAAAATATGTCATGAAAGAGTTCAATATGATGTCCAAATACTCACTATTCAAAACACAAAAAACTTCAACTAAATTCTTATAAGCCCTAATACCTAGACTTTCGTACATTCAAACTTTCAAAATAGAAGAAAAAAACCTCCAAGACAAACATATGTTCAAAAAGCTTTATAAAATGATAATAAAATGAATCTTATTATAAAATATACATATAATAATTTAAAATTTCTCTGTAGTTTGTACAGTACTTTCTGACTTATTTACAAACAAATAAATTAAAAAATATAAAAAATATATATTTTTTCTTCTAATTTTTTTCAAATTATTTAATAAGAATTTAAAATTTTCACATAATTGACAAATGATAGAAAAAAGTTATAATCTGAACGAAATTTCTGACCAAAATTACAGACTCTAAAGAAAACAATTCTCTAAAGATAGATTTTGCAGACTTGGGTCAGTTTAGGATGGCGAGAAGAAAAATGGGCGCTCGAGTGTGGAAAGAGCAAGCAAGGAAGAAATGCGTGGGTTCAAAAGTGTACACGTTGGCTGTTGCATGCAATAGCGTGACCTCGCAATTAGTAACGTAAGCAATGACGTGCTCCTTGATTAACGAATAGACCCCGTAAGTCCGCATTCTTAGCCGGGTAAGTAAAATATGCTTGGAATAATAAGATCTAGGCTAATTTAATAAGATAAAAGAAAGTATATACTAGGGTTCAATTCAGTTTGTGTCTATGTTCATCTGAATCACATGGTATTAGTGTTATCTTGGAAAGTAAACAATAAAGAAAATTAAGAGTTTTTTTAAGGCTTGATTTTGGTCTATTTTTTAAGTATATGGAAATTTATGATTTATTTGGTTTCTAATGGATTCGTTTTTAATTTCGTTAGTTAAAGATAGAGTTTCAAATTATGTACTAGTAAAAAGGATAAGGAAGAAATTAAACAGATTTTCTAAGGTTCTTTGTTGTTAGTTGCATGCAGATATTTGTATGTGCAGTTGGCTATGGCTTCTAGGTATTGGACATTGTATGGTAAGGATATGCCTTGTATGAAATCAAATGAATAAGGTATGGACATGTATAAAATATTTGGAAGGATAATTTGAAATGTTTAATAAACTATCTAGGAATTCCATAGACGTTTCTTGCAATGTCAAGCCTTTCTCTATCTAGACATGTTTCACAAGTTTGATTAAGTAATATTTTTAAATGACTTTTCACGTTTCAATTATTATAGTTGTTGCACTTGTCGCTAGCGAGGGCCTTCTGTATATTGATGCTAAGATTGATTACACCAACAAATTGACTTACCGATTTAATAGAATTAGAAAAATTTGAATCCTTAAGTTCTCTATATCATCCTAATAACTTGCTTGGACCGGTGGCATGAGATCAAATCCTTTTTTGATATCCTTAAAAAATGGTTTCATCCCCTTTTTTGCATTGAAATCCTTGTATACAAATTCAGGCTTAGGATTTTACAACTTAGATTTCTTCTAGGGCTTTGTTTTCCCTAACCTTTTCTTGCTTTTCAAAGGAGAAAAAACAACACAAAAATAACCAAAAATATTTTTTAATACTTCCATAACTCCACATTAGTAAAACAAATTTAGGAAGTATCCCTCTATATTATTTTTAAGAGGATTCTTTTATGCTTTTGACTCAAGGTTCCACAATGCAATTATGGATTTTGAGAACATCTATGTATTGTGTATAACTCTCTATTATAACCCTACAAAAATTTATCAAAATTTAAAACCTAAATTCAAGAATTAAAATTTGAAATGTTCAATGTCCACTGAAAGAAAACATCTCTTACCATATACATCCAAAGATTGAAAACTTTTACTTTTTTATAAAGATCAAATTGCATAATATGTTGAGAAGAAAACACAAGTAGGCTACTATCAAAATACCAAATTGAGGCACTAGAGAGGAGAGAAGAAATTTTTTTGAATGACTAGGGGAACAATTTAAGCTAAGAAAGTCTCCATGTAGAGCATGGTTAACAACATAGCAAAGGTGACCTTAAGAGACTTGTCATGAAAACACTTGAAAATATATGCATCTTTTAATAGTTAGAGCCAAATACAACATGTTTAATTGGTCCCATTGAATTAATAATATTGTGATATAGACCTTTTGGTAATTTGTATGAAAATTGGAAACACAGAGAGTTGTCTCTTTCCATTCTACTCCATCTTAGGTTAGGTTAGAATGTGACAATTTGACTTGTCATGTTTCTTTTTCCAACTCTTTCCTAAACTAGCTTCATTTGACCAATACTAGTAAATCATTTTATCTAGAAAAGAGATCAATGTTGTTGCTTGAGAGATCAAAAAGTGTCTTCACATAAAGAAGATATACAGCCTCATAAAAACATACTTCTTGTAGACATTTACAAGAATAGTAGATCCCATACCAAATGATATATCTAAGAAGAGATATATATTATGTAATTAATTATTGAGGGATAAGATAGTTGTACTCAATCTGCCAAGCCCTAACTAGCTCAATTTTATGCCATAACATTTAAAGCTAACATAGATTAGTAATTTAATCCATCACAAATGAAGAAAAAATAGTTATAAGTCCAAGAGTTTGTTTTACATTATCATAGACAAAAAATTTGACTTTAAGAAAGGAGATAAGTTAGTGAACACATTTTCAACTAACCAAGCTTAATGTCGACATCTAATGTATTAATCTAATCACTTTTCTATCTTTGCACAATCTATCAACAAATGTTGTTTTATACATGACAACTACATCAAATAACTAATCTTTGAAGTAAACCATGTTCAAAAAAATGAAATGTAACTAGAAAATCTTATATGTAGGTTTTGAACCCATTGACCTAGACAATCAACTTTTGTCCAACTTTTATATGATAAACGATAATTCATCTATATCATCTCAAGTTTTTGATGGCATAATTTTCCCTCATAGTTTATGCATATCCATTGAACATAAGCACTATGACATTAAGCCTCGAGCACCTATTACCTTCAACTTTAATGGATCTACACTACTTCTTTCTAAAAATTATTGCTACTCTTGTTGTCTCTACATTTAACAAGGCACTTGTTTAATCTATCATCTTTACTTCTAAATGCCAACCTTGATTTTTTTGGATTCCATCTAACTTTCTACCAGTTATTTGTAATGCTCAGTTTCCTCTTGAGAATGATTTCAAATAGTTTTTCATAATGCTAGGGAAGTCATCTACTCAATGGTCTAAAGAAGAAAACATGATGCTCAAGAAGCCTACGGAGGAGAATACAGAGCTAGTTACTTAGAGTGATTACATGTCATTATCATTTACACAAATTGTAAGCATGCTTGTGATTAAGATTGATAATCTCAATATAACTAGTTGGAAATTATATCCTCTGAAATTTATCCTTCCTACATAATGAACTTGTCATAACAGAGACTTGGGCAATATCATAACTGGTGTATGGTAAAAAGAATTAGAGGATGTTGATATCAAAGGTAAGTTTTATTGTATTCTCTTGTCTATAATAATTTTGATAAACGTTTTTTAAAGGAATCAAGCAGCTAGTATGCCTACAGACTTTAGAGCAATACTTAGATTCTAAGATTTACGGACAGAATGAATCATTCTAATTTGAATTTCAAGGCACTTGATTCCTAAGGGATGGCGTGTAGTCGCATACTTCAGATCTATTCACTGGGATGAAGACCTGGTTGAAAGTCCATGCAATTTCAACCCTTGCAGATGACAAGTAACTTGAATTCTTTAGAGAAAAATTTGTAAGATTATAGATACAGCTCCCTGATCGAATAAATACTAAACAACACAACCATGAAAGGAACACAAATATGGACAAGATAGATTTTGCACTATTCAAACACTTGTCCTTGTCCTGATATCAAGGAATTATATAAATATTTTCTATCATTATCACTTACACAAATTTAAGTGTGCTTGTGATTAAAATTGATAATCTCAATTTAATTAGTGAAAAATACTATTTTCAAAAAAATTCTTATTGTATAATAAATAGATCATAATAGATAATATAAGATTGGGCAATATTATAATTAGTGTATTGTGAAAAGAATTAGAGGATGTTGAGATTAAAAGTAAAATTTATCATATTTTTTTCTCTTTTTTAAATAGATGATTTTGTAAATGAGTCAAAAAGTCAATGCCATTACAAATTTTATAATGAGAAATAGATTCTAACGTTTACTAAAAGAATGGTTTGTACTAATTTTAATGTTTTCTTTTAAAGAATTTGATTCTTGAAAAATTGTGTGTTCACATACTTTGAATGTGTTCACCTAGATAAAAATGTATATGAAATTGCATATAAATTCAACCCTTGGAGATGGCCAGGAAGTTGCATTCTTCAAACAACTTTTTCTAAAATTATACATACAAGTTCATGGAATCATGATTGATTAATAATAAATTGCACAAGCATAAAAAGAACACCAATGTGGACAAGATGGATTTTTTTACACTCTTAAAACACTTTTCCTTGCCTTGATATCAATAAATTATATAAGGGTTTTCTATTTCCCAAACTATGGGTTCTAATTAATAAACAACTTTAGATTTCAATGATTTAAAATCGTCCTTATATAACAATTCATATGGGAAGCACGAAACATCATTGAACTAGATGTTTTGTAAATTGTAGCAAACTTGTGTTCCTACATTGGATTCATGTTTTATATGTGATCTATAGAACCCCACAACCATTATTATACTTAGGATGACTTGCTATAATTTTCTTCTAAATTTAATACATAGTTTGTGGTAATTGTAGAGTAGATGCGTGTATTGTAGATTATTTAACCTCACTCCTTGCAAGTGATAAATGTTCAGCTCTTTCCTCAGTTTGACGTACATAAAAGTGAAAAAAAATGCTATGCTATCAAATGATCATGTATGCGATTGGTATGCTATTTGTGTTTAATTTGCTATCTTGTTATGCAAGTGTCCTTATGCACCACTATTTGGAAAATGCACCATACTTGAGACCTATCTTGATACTAGCCAAGTTGCATTTGGAACTATAGGTCGTATAATAGTATTTATAAGTTCTTCACTCTATTTTTTAAATAATACACCTAATACAACAAAACAAGAAAACTCGAATTCAAATGCTATCATTTAATGAGTACATGTTAAGAGGTGTAGCAAATATATTTATAAAGGCTATAATAATCAATTAAACTATAAATGATTTTACGATAAATTTAAAGGGACTAACCTTTTTATTTCTACTTTTTATTTTCAAATTTTATTTTTATACAAATTGTATCTAAGTATCCCATCATAACTCTTCATCTCTAAGTTGTTATTGGACTCATTTGTTTACAATTATACATATGGCATAAACACATGAGCATTGTGCACTTGGTGTCATTGCTGGTGTAATTAATTATTCATGTTGGATATTATTACACCTTACTTAAGTTTACTTAGGATAATGCATTTCATAGTAGTTTGGGTATGAGACACTTGGGTGTTTGTGTCACATTGAGATAGTGTGTATAGGAGAATTTCCACCTTTTGTGGTCTTATAATGTTGTTACATTCCACATTTGGTGGGTGATCCACCTCATGTGGAATATTATTGTTTCTCCTACCTACCCCTACTTATCCCTACCTATCCTTATTTCTCATTGAGCCACATATCATGTTCATGTGCTCACATATCCATATAGTCTTGCCTATATAAGTAGGCTCATATTCATTGTATGAAACAATTGATCATTTATCTATTGATGAGAATACAATTTATTCTTGTCCTATATTTTGTCTCTCTATTGTACTTTTCATTGAGTTCGTAATCTTGGCAAAATCTCATATGGTATAAAAGCCATTAGAGTGTCATTGATTTGTCTTTGAGAGGCATTGTTGAAGGCTTGCATTTTTTGGATTTGGTCTGTTGCTCTTTTTGGGGGCATCACACAACTATTTGGACATTATGGTTGAGTCCAGGTGGTCCTTTCCATGAATTTTGACTATAAATTTGCCTATATTGGGTGAAAAGTCAATTTCAGGCTTGGAGGATAAATTTACCCAATTTGGGTAGTACAGTACGATTTAAAAAATGTTAGAGTATTTGGGTATTTACTTGATTAATTAAAAAATATGTATTTAATTATTTAATTTCCCTTTATCTCTTTTACACTTAAGCAAACTTTAGGTGCATAATAATTAATTATTTTATTAATTATTATGTGCAAACCTAGGTTTTCCCTTTTAGGGTTTCTTGACCTATTAAAGGTTAAGTTCATTCTTTTCTTTGTAAGAACAATGATTATTACATTACACATTTTGTGAATATTGAGCTCTCTTTTTAAGCATATTTTCTATGTATTTCTTTCTTCTGTGATTTGCTTCCTTGCTTCTCTTTGTAATAGGTTTTTCAGCTTGCGGAGATCATTTGAGCTCTTGTGGTGTTGTATTTTCTCAACTCCAACATGGTATCAGAGCTTAGATCTGCAGGTATTTGTTCCTGTTTTTGAGAACTTTTGCACCGAGCACAGGTTTTGTACCCTGCCGCCGGTCTGATAGTCCGGCCGCTACCGGCTCTGTCAAACCGGGCCCGACCGCCACCAACCCCACCTTCCTGGTATTGAAAGTACTGGAGATAGAGTTGTTTTATATTGGAATAACCATTGTATTGAAGGTTTTGTTTTTGTATCTTTTTGGAGATATTTGAAGGAGTGAATGATGTATATGTATAAGGATCAGATGCATGTATTATGGGAGCAATCAACTTCAACATGGTATTGGAGCTTAG
Organism: Cryptomeria japonica; assembly: GCF_030272615.1. Taxonomy (NCBI): domain Eukaryota; kingdom Viridiplantae; phylum Streptophyta; class Pinopsida; order Cupressales; family Cupressaceae; genus Cryptomeria; species Cryptomeria japonica. The sequence goes on from NC_081406.1 coordinate 193,910,034, forward strand.
ATCTGCAGCTATCTATTCCTGTTTTTGAGAACTTTTGCATTGGAAGCCAATTTGGTGTTTCATAAAGTTTTTTTTATGCACCTAGGGATAGGCTTTTTTTCTGAGCACTTTGGGCCTAAACGAGCCTCACCATCGTGCTCAGAAGGCCCAAAAACCCCTATGGTCATATAAAACTTGACCTCTTTTGGTTCCTGAGCCTCTAGGAGTATGTTTTCTCTAAATCCAGGTCGTACGGCCCTGACACACAGTTCAAGAAAATAAAATCAAAATTTGTTTTTTGCCTTTTTACGGCATGCGGGCCAGATTTTGATTTTTCAAAAATAAATCAAAAATAAAAAAACAAGGTGGAAAAAAACAAGGCTTTTTTTAAAAAAATTTGGGGGGTTTTTTGGTTTTTGCACCAAGCGCAGGATCTGTACCCTGCCCTCGGTCTGATAGTTTGGCCCCCATCGGCTCTGTCAGACCAAGCCTGGCCACCGCCAACCCCACCTTCCCAGGCCCCATCGGCACCCTCCCAGCCCCCGCCGGCACTGCACCTTGGCCCCACCACCCGCGCCCGCCATTGCTCAGCCCTGCAGCCTCCTCCGCTCGTCGGGCTACCTTTGTACTGCCCGACGGACGCTCCACCACCGGAGCGTCGTTGGGGCGCCACCAACCCGCCACCAGTGCGCTGCTCACTGGCCACCTCCGCCCAAACAGCCACCAAACTACCCCTTCCTCTTGTTTTGAAGGGGGGTTTGGTTTTTTGGTCATATCTTGGGCATATGGAGTCTTTATTTTGAAAACGAATAGGTGTCGGAAAGCTGGTTCTGAGCCGAACCTTGTGCTATTGGTAATTTTTTCCAATTTTTCTATTTGACTGTGTTTTTTTCTAGTCAAAGTGAGGTCTCCTTTTTTGCACTCCATGGGACATAGAATGAGCATCCGAACTCTGTTTTTCGAAAAAAATATATTTTTGGAAAGCGTGTGCTGTGTACTTTCCATCCATCTGACTTTTATTTCTAGATTCTGCTCCATGCATATTTTATTCAGTTTTTTGCTTTTCAGCACTAGTGGATATCTTGGTTGTTTCAAGTCCTGGGATCTCTTCTCTGAGTAGGATGTCTCTATTTTGGTTTTCCTTTCTATTTCCAATCTTATTATCATTGTAGCATTGTATTTATGAAAACACACTGAGATAAAGTGCCATCACGCATTGTTTACTTGGGATCTTGCACATCATGTGCCTTGTTGTACATGCACTACTTATAAAATGTCATGAGGGGGTTGATGTTTGCCTGTTGTTTGCCATCTTCCTTTGTCCAGTGAATGTTCCTTCCATGACATTCACCTCATGATGTGTGTCAAGTGAGTGTTCCTTCCACGACACCATGTACTTTTCCTAGCACCTTTGATGTTCTTGGTTCTTCGTCATGCAGTTCTTCTTGGCTGTTCTTTTCAATGTTCTTGTCCCTCTCCCTCTTCAACATTATGGGAAGGTTTGTCCTGTTGGTTCTAATGCTTTCATTGTTCGATTGATCAGCTCTTCAGGCTTTGGTGTTTTCATGTCATCTGTATCTTTCGATTTCAGTTGTTTACCTTGTTTGCCTTCTGATTCGAGTAGTGTCATTTGAGGGCACTCATACAGATTACAGTCTTCTCTACCTGGTCATGTTTTATTTCAGTGGAGGTTCTTCAGATCAGCAGTTTCTCTTTGACAGTGTTTGCATCTATTTCATGCTTCAATGGTGTTCTTTTCCATCTCTTTTTGGAGTAGAGTTTTTTCCCATGTGGTTTTCTCTATTTCTCCAGTTCATAGAGATTTCATTGTATTTGGGTACCTGATCAGGCCTTGTTGCCAAGACCCATCTTTCCTGCTTTCAGTAGTTGTTCTACATTTTAGTTTCTCCCTAAGTCTAGCTTAAGGGGGGGTGTTAGAGTATTCGGGTATTTATTTGATTAATTAAACAATATTTATTTAATTATTTAAGTTCCCTTTATCTCTTTTACACTTAAGCTAACTTTAGGTACATAATAATTAATTCTTTTATTAATTATTATGTGCAAACCTAAGTTTTCCCTTTTAGGGTTTCTTGACCTATTAAAGGTTAAGTTCATTCTTTTCTTTGTAAGAAGAAGGATTATTGCATTACACATTTTGTGAATATTGAGCTCTCTCTTTTTGAGCATATTTTCTGTGTATTTCTTTCTTCTGTGATTTGCTTCCTTGCTTCTCCTTGTAACAGGTTTTTCAGCTTGCAGAGATCATTTGGGCTCCTGTGGTGTTGTATTTTCTCAACTCTAACAAAAAATATATATATATACATACATATATTTTCTATGGAAATTATTTTAATTCTCTTATTTCTTTAAACAATTTTGCAATTTTCTAGGAATGTAAAATTCGTTTTATTAAATCAAAATCTTAAAAAAAAAATTATATTATTTGTGGGGGGCTCGGTTGTTTTCCCCCACACGCATATTGTACTGCAGATTTTATTTTTGTAGGGTACCCGCAACTCCTACCGACATCACATTTCACCGGCTCACCGTTGATCACTGGCTCCTGACTCACAGTCGCCTCCTGGCCATCGACGTTGCATCTCTACCGACGACCCTACACATCCCGACACTCGTGCTTTCCCTGGCCACCACCCTTTCTTCACCGGGTTTGCACCTCCCGACAATCGTACGTCCGACTTACTTTTCTTTGACGGCCCTGCTGATCCTCCTATACCCCAATGGCTTCCCCTTCGGCCTCCTCTGGCGCTCGTGTCTCCTGGCAGCACCCACTCCATCTCCCGATGACCCATCCATCTCCCGACAAGTCCATCCAACCGCCCACGCTGCACCACGTGACGTCCAGTTCTCCCATGCCGACAGTACTCCCGCCGAACCTCTTCTTCATCCCTATGCCACGCGGCACTCTCTGACACATCCATGTCGCTCCCAGTCAAAACGCCACATGGCAACTGTCTATTTGGCCATGCAAGCAGTACAACTAGACACACAAAGTGCACAGTAAGCGACACATTGGGTCACCATGTCATTCGTACGGTTGATACAGTCAACTGCCCCGTCACCCGACATGTGTCTGACATGTCAGCACCCACCAGGCGCCAACACAACAAGCCACGTCAGCATTTACAATGAATTTGGTTCTGCCACGTGTCAAGTTCGTACCATACGAACACCCAATCAAGCAGGGAGGTGAATTTTTCACGACAGCTAGACGACTGTCAATTTTAATCGCATGTTTTGTTGACATTGTCATTTCTTGAAAATTTGGCAGGCCCCTCCCATTGAGCTTTTTGATTTTGCAGTTCAGCTTCAAATGACCATATCCTGCTCATTTTCGCTCCTTTTTTGGTGCAATTATTTTTTAAATGGGCTAATTTGTCATCTACTTTCTCGTGAAGGCAATACTTTTTGATTTTGATGAACAAATATTTCAGAAATATCAATTTTTGGTGACTGTACCTGTCTAATCCCCGTTTCTGCAACTTCCGAAACTTCGTTTGGGCTCATACGGACTCCTTTTTAGGTGCCATTTTTTTTTAAAGTGCATAATTTTTTGTCTACTTTCATAATCGACTATCAATTTGTAGTGATTTTGAATAAAAATTGTACTTTCAACATATGGTCTTTTTTGGCTAAGTTGGCCCTTGTATTGCATAGATCTATCTTTCTGGTCCACCTTTCCATTGTTTGCAAGTGGCCTATTGTACACACACTACATATAAAGTGCCCAAATCATCTTTTTTTTTTTGGGGGGGGGGGGGGTACTTTGATTGAGTGAATTTTGGGGGGGTGTCTCTTGTGCTTTTGTTCTCTTGTTTTCTTTCCTTTTTTTGCTACGGGTTCTCCTAAGTTTCCTCTCTTAACTCCTCATAATTATGCTACTTTGAAAATTGATGCATGGAGTAAACTTATGGAAAAAGGACTAACTCATTACATTGATGGAACTATTGTTTCTCCCGTTGATCCTAAGGCTGATCATGTTGCTCACTTGGATTGGATCACTAAGAATATCATGGCAATTGGTACCTTAAGAAAGTATGGATCAAAGGATCTCATCTTTCACATTGAAAAATGTACCTTAATTAAGGATGTTTGGCAAAAGTTTCAAGACTTGTATGGTCAAGTTGATGAGATTAGGGGATATCAAATTGATAGTGATCTCACCATGTTAGATCCCAAGAACTTTGATACTATACAAGACTATGTCACTAAGGCAAAAGAGTTGAGGGCACAATTCAAGGATTGTGGCATTGATAAGAAAGATACTCAATTGTGTTGGTGTAAAAAAATATTCATCATGGATATTATTACACTTTACTTAAGTTAACTTAGGATAATGCATTCACTTCATAGTTTGGATATGAGACACTCAGGGAAGTGTGCACATAGGGATATATCTTGTAGGAGAAATTCTACCTTTTGTGGTCTTATCTTGCTATTACACTCCACATTCGATGGGTCCTCCACCTCTTGTGGAATATTATATTGTTTCTCCTACCTACCCCTAGTATTTCTTACCTACCCTTGTTTCTCATTGAGCCACATATCATGATTGTGTGCTCACATATCCATATGTCCTTGCCTATATAAGCAGGCCCATATTCATTGTATTGGTTAATCTAGTTGATCATTTGTATATTGATGAGAATGCAGTTTGTTCTTGTCATTCTATTATCTATCTTTATGCTTTTCATTGTGCCCTTGATCTTGGCAAAATCTCACATGGTATCAAAGCTATTGGGGCTTCATTGATTGGTTTTGGGATACATCTTGGAAGGCTTCTATTTTTAGATCTGAGGTTCTGTGTGTTTTGGAGGCATCCTAGAGCATTTTCGACCTCACCATTGCGTTTGGGGGGGCATTTCCATAAAAATCGAGTATAAACTTGGCCTATTTCGATGAAAGTCGAATTTGGGGTGTTGGAGAAATTTTTTGCCCAATTCGGGTGGTACAGTACAAAATTTTCGGATTTCTTAAAAATAAAAATTATGAAAAATATTTTCCAATTTGAAAAAAAAAAACAATTTTTTTTTTTTTTGGAAATTTGTGGGAGGCTCTCGTGGCCCACCCCCTTCCATACCCATACACAGTGTGCAGGTGGTCGCAGAGGTTGCAATGTTGGCGTCATACCCCCTACTCTCGCCACTGTCCACCATGCCATCGTTTTTGGTAGTTCCATCGACCCCGACGACCTCTTCGGTAGTGCCTCTCGTCCTTGGCAGCCACCATCTCCCGCTGCAGTGACACCGCTAGCCACTCCAGCTTCGGCGGCCCCACCAGCCACTCCGGCCCCACCACCTCTCGCTGGCCCAACAGCCCTGACCCTGCCGCCAACCAACCACTTCTACTGTCGCCTGACCACCTCCGTCGTCAACTGACCACTTTCGCCGCCGATTGACTTCTGTCGCCGGTAACCGGACCTCCGCCTGCCACGTCGGCATCGCATCAGGTGCCACATCAGTGGCAACCAGTACTTTCTACCTAGTCAGCAGTACCTTCTGCCCAGTTAGCCTGGTCCAAGGCTGCGACGACCATTTTGACGGTCATATGACCATCAAATTTAGCACAGTGTTTTTCTAATGTCAGCATTTTTTTGAAAATTTTAGACCCCTCTCTATTGAGCAGTTTGGATTTTGGGTCAACTTTGGAGGCTCATAACTTGCTCAATTTTGCTCCTTTTTGGGTGCAATTTTTTTTATTTGGGATAATTTTTCATGCTCTTCATAGTGGTGTGGTTATTTTTTGATTTTGGTGCACAAGTTTTTCATAATTTTTGGATTCTCTCAGTTGTACCTGTCCAATCCTCAATTTTGCAACTTCAAAGGCTTCATTTGAGCTCATACAACCTCCTTTTCAGGTGCCATTTTTTTTGAAAGTGCATAATTTTTCGTCTACTTTCATAATCTATGATTAATTTTCAGCAATTTTGAGTGGATATTATACTTTCAGATATTGGTCTTTTTTGGCCTTTTTGGTACTTGTATTTTGCTTGGATCTTAGTTTAGATCTCTTGCATTATTATATTGAGTCTCCTTTGGCCTCATTGAGGTAGTTGTAAAGTTGAAATCAGAAGTCCACTTTGCCATTTTTTGCAAGTGGCCCATTGTACATGCACTAAGTATAAAGTGCCAAATCATCATTTTTTTTGGGGGGGGGGCTTATTATGTGATTGTGCCTCTCTTTCCTTGTGGTCTTTCATTTTTGTTGCAATGATTCCTCATAAATTTCCACCTTTAACTCCACATAATTATGCATCTTGGAAAATTAAAGCATGAAGCAAATTAATGGAAAAAGTTCTCACGCATTACATAGATGGAACAATAGCAGCACCACTAGATCCAAAGATTGGTCCTAATGCTCGGTTAAAATGTCTCACTAAAAATTGGATGGCTCTTGGAACTTTGCACAAGTATGTATCGGATGACCTCATCTTTCATATTGAGAAGTGTTCTACAATCAAAGAGGCTTGGGATATATTTCAGAAATTGTATGGTCAAGTTGATGAAATCAAAGGTTACAAGATTGACAATGAGCTCACCAACTTGGATCCCAAGAATTTTGATACAATCCAAGATTATGTCACCAAAGCAAATGAGCTGAGAAAAGCTTAAGGATTGTGGAATTGACAAAAAGGATGCTCAGATGATATTCAACTTGTTGGACAAGCTTGCACCAGAATATGCAACATTTGTTTCTAGCTTCCAAACTCATTTTTTGATAGTGGGGAGTTCCTACACTATGCCTTCATTTGATGCTTTCACAAAAATGTTGATGTCAGAACAATCTAAGTTGTTGAACATGGGGCTCCTCAATTCTTCAAAGTCCAAGGCTTTGGTGGCTAATCAAGGGAATCAAGGAAGTCAAGGCAAAGATTCCAACAAGAAGAAGAAGAAATCAAAGCCATAGAAGGAAAAAGGGCAATCATCCTCTCCATCACAAGGGGATTTTTCATTCTCTTCCAAGGAGGGGAATCCACCTAAGAAGGATAAACCAACTTTTTCTTATTGCAAGAAGTATGGTCATGATGGGCATTGATGCCACACCAAGCAAGTTGATGAGTTGACAAATATTCTTAAGAAAAATAACATCAACTTGTCATATGCCTACACAAAGAAGGATTCCACACCTTCCTCTTCCTCACAGTCTAAGGGAAAAGGGCAAGCATTTGTGGCTACAATAGGTTCTTCACAGTAGTAGATACTTGACTTGGGTGCCTCTTATCACATGGGTTCTACAAAGGAGCAGTTTTCTTCATTGGAGCCATCTAAGGTACCTCGCATTTACATAGGTGATGATACATAAGTTGAGGTTGAAGGGAAAGGTTCAGTTGAAATGGATGATAGAACATTTGAGAATGTTCTCTATGTTCATAACTTGTCTACCAATCTTCTCTCTATCTACCAAATCACTCACTATGGAAATGGGAAAAAGGTTGAGTTTACACCAGATTCAGTTGTGATAAAGGAACTTGATAATGATGTCTTGGTAGTAGTGGGACAAGTCAATGACAACTCAAGGCTTTATTCATTCTCCCACTTTGTGCCAAGTTCTCCTTCTAGGGCCTTGCTTACTCATTCAAATTCAGAAAGTAAGCTATGGCATGAGCAGTTTCGTCACCTCAACTACCACTATCTTCAGAAGCTCAACACTAAAGACATGGTCATAGGTCTACCTCGAATCAGTTTTTTAGAGGGTGTATGTTCAAGTTGTTCCATGGGAAAGCATCCCAAGGAGAAGTTTGATAAGGGGAAATCTTGGAGAGCTTTGGAAGTTCTTCAACCTGTTCACAATGATGTAGCAAGTCCATTTCCCTCACCTTCATTTAGTAAGGCCCGGTATGTCCTCACCTTCATTGATGACTACTCCCGCTTCACTTGGGTCTACTTTCTTATTCATAAGAGTGAAGTATTTGACAGATTTTAGGACTTCAAGACTCGTGTGGAGAAACAATCCGGGAAAGTGGTCAAGATTCTTCGTACAAACAATGGAAGGGAATATTGAACAAAAGACTTCATGATTTTTGTACATTTGAGGGGATTGATCTTCATCATTATGTTGCATACACTCCACAGCAGAATGGAGTTTCAGAGAGCAAGAATAGAAGTCTCAAAGAAATGGCTAGTTGAATGATACATGCACGTTCTCTTGATCCCACCTTTTGGGCAGAGGCTATCAGTTGTGCCACACACATCCAAAATTGGGTTCCTCACAAATATTTGCAAGGTATTACTCCTTTTGAGGCTTGGGCTAGTAGGAAACCAATTGTGAGACATTTCAGAGTCTTTGGGTGTCCAACATGGGCTCGCATACCTCCACAGAAATGCAAGGCATTGGAACCTTAGAGTAGGCCTTGCATATTTGTTGGATATCCTGAAGGTGTTAAGGCATATAGATTGATGGATCCTGAGACACATGAGGTTTTTATTGAGAGGAGTGTTTACTTTAAGGAAATCTCTCCTAGCTTAGCCTCTCTACCTCATCCACCTTCCTCCATTGTGGATAGTGATGCCAGTGATTCAGATGATGAGACTCCTTAAACTCTGACTCGCAGGGTTACACCTTCATCGGGTCCACTTGCAGTTGAGGAGCCTCGTTCTCCACCTCCACCTAGACCTCGTTGGGCTCGACAAACACTTGAGTCAGCGAGTTCTCTTGTTGGGGATCCTTCAGATACACAGAGGACTCGATCACAACATCAGGACCTTCCACATGCATTCATTGCTACTACTTTCGATCTGTAGACATTTTGGGAAGCATCAAGGGTTCCTGAGTGGGACCAAGCTATGGAGGAAGAGTATAGTTACTTGATGAGGACCAACACATGGGAGTTAGTCCCTATCCACAAGGGGAGAAAGATGGTTCGATGTAAGTGGATCTATCGAACCAAGTTTGCAACGGATGGTAGTGTGGATAAGTATAAGGCTTGGCTTGTTGCGAAAGGTTTCTCTCAGGTTCTAGGTGTTGACTATATTGAGACCTTTGCGCCCATAGCCAAGATGAACTCCATTCGCTTCACACTTGCTATTGTCACATCTCATGGTTGGGTTGCACATCAGAAGGATGTGAAGAGTGATTTTCTTCATGGGGATCTTGATGAGGATATTTATATGGAGCAGCCACAGGGTTTCATCTAGGATTCTTCCTTGGTTTGCAGACTAAGGAAATCTCTCTATGGCCTTAAGCAGGCCCCTAGCGCTTGGTACACCAAGATGGATTCCTTCCTTCTCTCAGCAGGGTTCACCAGGTGTCATTATGATCCAATGTCTATATTTTGCGACAAGATGACTCACACTTGATACTTGTGCTCTATGTTGATGATTTGATCATTACAGGGAGCATCGCATCCATCATTAGCAGTGTCAAATATGCTTTGCATGACAGATTTGCTATGACTAACTTGGGTCTTTTGCACTATTTTCTCGGGATAGAGATTTCACAATCATCTTTTGGGATCACTCTTTCACAACCCAAGTATGCTCTTGATCTTCTTGTGCGCTTTCATATGGCTGATTGTAAGCCTGCACCGACTCCCTTTCTTTTAGGAGTCAAGCTTGAGGCTCGATATTCTTCTCCACTACTTGATGCCAAATTGTATCGTCAGCTTGTGGGTAGTCTCATTTACTTGACTCACACACGTCCTGATATTTCATTTGCGGTTGGCATGGTTTCCCACTTCATGCAGGAACCATATGAGCTTCATTGGAAAGCCACCAAACGCATCCTTCATTACATCTAGGGTACGCATCACTATGGAACTCACTATGCAGCAGGCATAGGACTTCGCTTGGTTGGTTACAAAGACTTTGATTGGGCTGGTGATCTTGATGATCGTAAGTCTACTTCAGGTTACAACTTTCACCTTGGTTTGGGCCCCATTTGTTGGTAGAGCAAGAAGTAGCATGCTATTGCTCTCTCTTCGATTGAGGCTGAGTATCGAGGAGTTGTTAATGTAGCAACTGAGACCATTTGGCTTCAGCAGATTCTCACAGAGTTTGGGTTCACCACTCCACGACCAACAATTCTACATTGTGACAATTAGAGTGCTATTGCAATCTCAAAGAACCCGGTCCAGCATCAGCAGACCAAACACATCGAGATCCATATGCACTATATCCAAGAGCTGATTCAAGAGAAGGTCATTGATTTGCAGTATTGTCCTACTGTGGAGTAGGTTGCTGACATATTTACCAAACCTTTCACCGAGAGTAAGTTCCAGTAGTTGCGAGCTCTCTTGGGGGTGTGGGATGTCTTATTAGGGGGGATCAACTGACTTCTCCTTCCTCTCTTATGGGTGGGACTTTTTCCTCTTTGACATTTTGTCCTTCTTCTTTGAGAGTCTTTTGTACATTCATCTCTCTTTTGGGGGGAAGTTTTTCTCACTGGGTTTTCTCCCTTTCTCCATTTGTGAGAGATTGCATTGCATAGGTTTGCTTGCATTTTCATATTATACATGTGTGCCTATCATGGCCTAGTAGTTGGGACCCATCTTGCATTGTTGACTTGAGTCTCCATTCCCCTAAGTTGCACTTAAGGGGGGCTGTTGGTGTAAATAAATATTCATCATGGATATTATTACACTTTACTTAAGTTAACTTAGGATAATGTATTCTCTTCATAGTTTGGATATGAGACACTTAGGGAAGTGTGCACATAGGGGTATAGCTTGTAGGAGAAATTCCACCTTTTGTGGTCTTATCTTGCTGTTACACTCCACATTCAGTGGGTCCTCCACCTCTTGTGGAATATTATATTGTTTCTCCTACCTACCATTGTTTCTCATTGAGCCACATGTCATGATTGTGTGCTCACATATCCATATGGCCTTGCCTATATAAGAAGACCCATATCCATTGTATTGGTTAATCTAGTTGATCATTTGTATATTGATAAGAATACAGTTTTTTCTTGTCATTCTATTGTCTCTCTTTATGCTTTTCATTGTGCCCTTGATCTTGGCAAAATTTCACAAATTGATCTTCAATTTGATGGGCAAGCTTCCACAAGAATATGCAGCATTTGTTTCTAGTTTCCAAACCCATAGGATGACAATGGGTTCAAGCTACACAATGCCTACATTTGATGCTTTCGCCGAAGTGTTGATGATGGAACATACTAAGTTGATAAGCATAGGCATTCTTAAGACTTCTAAGTCTCAAGAGTATGTGGCAACTCAAGGGAACAAAGGAAATCAAGGAAGGGACAACTCAAATAAGAAGAAATGATAATCAAAGCCTAAGGACAAAGCACCACCTTCTCCACACAAGGGAGTTTCATCCTCTTCCAAGAAGGACAATTCACCAAAGGAGAGACCTACTTGTGCCTATTGTAAAAAGGTTGGTCATGAGGAGCATTGTTGCCATTCTAAGAACATTGATGAGCACACACATATCCTCAAAAAGCACAACATTGATTTGCCTCATGCCTACAAGAAGTAGGATTCATCAACTTCTACTTCCTCAAAATCAAAGGGGAAAGGGAAAGAATTCATGGCTTCTACAAGTGGGAAGATAGTCTTTTGGGACAAGAAAAGGAAAATCTTTTTGTGCTACTACAAGTCATGATTCAAGAAGATGGATTCTAGATTCAGGGGCTTCTCATTATATGGCATCTTCACAGTCTATGTTTTCTACATTTGAGCCTTGCACCATGCCACAAATTTTGATGGGCAATCATACATACATGGATGTGATTGGGAAAGGAACTCTTGCCATTGGGGATAACTCCTTCAATGATGTGTTGTGTGTACCCCATTTGACAAACAATCTCCTTTCCAGGTCTATCAAATCACACATGGGGAAACAAAGAGAATTGTGGAGTTCACACTTGAGTCATTTTTCGTTAGAGACTTGGAGACTAGAGCTATCATTGCGACTGGGGTGGTTGATCATGCATCTCGGTTATACTCATTTTCAGATTTTGTTGATGGGGATGATTTTACATATGATGATTCTTCACATAATGATTCTACACATGATGATCACACTTCTTGTGATGAATCATATTTTGAGGAGAACTTTGGGGTCTTGAACTGGGGGATTCTCAAATGTGACCCCATTCTTGAGACTTGCATTTCATCTCCTCCTATTGCTATCACATTACCTATTGCATCTGATGATGCAACTAGTGCGACAATTTTGCCTTCTTGTGATTCAGTGCAGTAGGATATTTCATGTCTTCCAACTTCAGTTGATTGGGATGATTACTTGACCGACATTACAGGTTTGTTTGTGGAGTCCTACATTGCACATTTGGGAGACATCATTGATGATATTTATCTTCTCTTTGATGAAGATGATCCTTCTTCGATTGTTGTGAGGGAACACTCTGAGCCTCTTGTTCATTCTCTACATGATCATTATTTCGAGGTTGACATGATTCTGGATTCTTATGTACAACAGTTGGAGGAGGTCTCTTTATGTTTAGAGGAGACATGTGATTCTTTGGATCATGTTCTACATTCATCTCCAGTAGATCTTGGAATGCCTTTTTCAATAGTGTGGAGCATTTCACCGCTTTTGGAGGGGGTATCTTTCATCATCGACATGGGGACACTTGAGCAGTTTTCAGAGACTTCAATCATCATGAGTTTTTTTCCTACATCTTCCCTTCATGATTGGGGAGACTTCATGGATACACCTTTGATTTTGTTTCTTCCCAAGGGAAGGAATGTTGTTCGATGTTCATGGAGCAGTTTCTTCATTCATTCTCGGGCTTCTACCATTGGTTCAGATTCTACATTGAGAGGGGGCTACCTAGTTTCTCTTCTTCTCTCATATGGGGGAGCTTTTTCCTCACATGGGGTTTTGTTCCTCACACACTTCTATGAGAGTTCTCTTGTATAGTTTTCATCTCTCCTTTGGGGGAGGGTTTTTTACCATGGGGTTTTACATTTGTACATGGGTACCTAACATGGCCTTGTAGTCGGGACCCATCTCGCATTGCTTAGTTGCATTGTAGACTTAAGTGCATTCCCCTAAGTTGCACTTAAGGGGGGGTATTGGTGTAATTAATTATTCATGCTGGATATCATTACACCTTACTTAAGTTTACTTAGGATAATGCATTTCATAGTAGTTTGGGCATGAGACACTTGGGTGTTTGTACCACATTGGGATAGTGTGTATAGGAGAATTTCCACCTTTTGTGGTCTTATCTTGTTGTTACATTCCACATTCGGTGGGTGATCTACCTCATGTGGAATATTATATTGTTTCTCCTACCTACCTCTACTTATCCCTACCCACCCTTGTTTCTCATTGAGCCACATGTCATGTTTGTGTGCTCACATATCCATATAGTCTTGCCTATATAAGTAGGCTCATATTTATTGTATGAAAAAAATGATCATTTATCTATTGATGAGAATACAATTTATTCTTGTCCTATATTTTGTCTCTCTATTGTACTTTTCATTGAGCTCTTGATCTTGGCAAAATCTCACAGTCATAGCCTAATAATCAAGCCTTCACATATGCAAAATATTTTGTGTATTTAAAATGAATCTATTAGGTCACATTATTTTTGTTACACTTCATAAATAGTCTAGTATACACCATTTTGAATGATATAGATATGCAACTTTGTTAATTGCTTATTGTTCCCCAATTTTTTCTTAATCCAAGAATTCTAACAAAGTATGTGATATTGGTCATTCTAGGCACTAAGTTGTTCCAATGTCATGACTACTAACTAAATCCAATTCATGTGAGAAAAAAAATAGTACATGGACATAGATATGCCCTAGACATTTAACTAAAATACATCCACAAACCCATAAAAGTCAAATACATTATAGCAATGGTTTTGCCTTATTGATATGTATGTAGCATGAAACTACCATTAATTAATATATATTTACATTTTATATCGAAGGTGTCATTTGTTATTTTCACATGATAGATCAAGGAAACAACTACAACCACATCACAATAATAAAAAAACATCTACCACATTAGTTGAGTGATTCTTGGAAGCCATTAGTTGTTGGTACCATCGATCTTTTCCCTTGTGCTAAGCATTTTTTAATTGCTTCATTTGCTTCTCCTGATGATCATGACTTGGTGTTAAGTATATTGTGGGCTTGGGGAGTTAACTCTCTCTCGATCAAACCCTAGACAATTTCTTTGAACCCTCTTATTGAACCACTCAATGTGTGTCCAATGTGGGTTTTCCTTTCCAATCTTCCTTTTCATTTTTGGGAGCATTCTTGTAATGAGAACATTGGCAACTCTATCGACCACTTCTTGAAAGTTGATGATACCACGTCCTTCATGGTCCTTCTACTTTTTTCACATTTTAATAAACATTGACATCTCTATGCCTCTCCCCAGGAACAAGGTTGTTATGGTTGGGGATAGGCCCTAGATTCAATAGGGACTCCACTTTCATTGTCATAGATGCTTCTCAATAGGCCACTTAGCTACAGATTGTTCTCTCCTGCGATGTATTTAAGTGTTGATGCTTGGTGGAAGGATGTTAATGGTGACCATATGATTATCAAGGCTTCTAATTCTAATGACTCTTCAAAGGTTAACTCCTCCTCCTCTTGGAAGGAGGTTGTGCCTCTTACTATTTTGGCCTCCTCTACCCTCCTAGCTTCTTCTCCACCTCTTACTACTAGTGTGACCTCCTTTGTCTTTAATGTTTTTACTCATGTTGCTCTTATTCTACAACGACCTGTTGATCAACAATCTGCTCTAGGAGTTGAAAAACCCTCTAAGGATATTTTCCCCCTTGATCCCACTTCTAATAATGTTCCTAACAATAGTATTTCCTAGATTTTTTTTGTCACCAGGTAAAATGGAATTCCCCCCTGCCTTCGCCAAACTCTTCCTCAGGTTGTGGATGAAATTTTGTGTTGTTAAAGGTTTGTTTGGCCTTTTGTTTGCTAGCAATGGTCTTGTGACCTTCCACTAATGCATGTTTGACCTAAGTTTGTATAAGGTTAGCACCCTTGTTTTGCTACCTATTTTTTATAGTTAGACTCTGGGTTGTTTGTATACATGGTCAACACCCTTGTTGTGTTTCTTTATTTATTAAAAAAAATCAACAAGAAGCTAACAAATACATTTTTCCCATAGCTATTTCCAATTGTAGCTAAATACATATCACAAGGCTTTGTCATTACTAATCTATTTTTCCATATTACTAATCTACTTTGAGAAAACTAGGTAGCATACAATGTGATTTATTCCAAGTTGCAACTAATCCCATAGTTTTATATAGTCTAATTCATTTGCTTTGACAAATTCTAGTGATTTACCCAAGCTCAATTAGTTTGAATTTAAAGTACTAAACAAAAAACTATGGTATTGACATCTTTTTTCACTTTATCTATAAGAAAATAGACGATTGATTTCATTTGAACAATATTTTTCATCTAAATGGCAAGTTATTCTAGTGTTGCATTGGAAAGTAGCGGAACAACTTCCTACACTAACCTTGAGAGGGGGGTAATGCAAAAACTTTTATAGATCCTTACAATAATTGCATAAACTTACGAGAAATAAACATAAATAGCAGACATACCACAACATAGTGTTTTATGTGGGGAAAATCCTTTCAAGAGAAAAACTCCACACTCCAAAATCCACCCAATATATTGTTCAAAAATCAATAATAGATTACAATATAATTGTAGAGCAAGCTTTTTACAAGAGTATCACCAACTAGAAATTTAGAGGTAACTCAATAGCTATAAGACTCTTACACACAACCTCCATCTAAAAAATTTAAGGTCTAAAACCTAAACTTTATTATTGTTTAATTAGTAGTCCCAAGTTAATAGAGCGATCATGTTTTTTTTTCCCCTATTAATCAAGTGTTAGTGAGAGAAGTTTTGTTTTTTATTTATTTTTCTTTATAAAAGAACATTAAGGGAAGGGGTTCAGTTATTGCTCATGTACCAATTACCATTCATTGGGTTTTTCTAATTAAAAATCCACTAAAAAATAATCTAATGGGCCAATAGTCATCCATTGGAATACCCAATGGCTAGAAAAAAAGTTAGTAATTGGACCAATTATGCAACTTTATTAGTACCAATAGAGCATAATTATTGAGGCATTTGAGTACATATATCGGAGGTCAATTCAAAATGACCCATTTTTTATCCTTGCATGCATAACGAATCTCATACAGTTTGTTGAGACAACATAAAAACCAAAACAATACCTATAATTGCAAGTCCTATATAAAGACAACCCAAAAAATCATTAAAATTTAATGTATCATTTAAAAACTTGAAGTACACAAATTTAGTTATAACAACTACATGTACCCTTACCGTAATTGCGAAGCCAATTTTATAATGTATATAGAAAAGAATGAAGAATTACAGTGTTGAGGAGCGGTATAAAGAGTCCCTGCTCCTGGTCACATTTCGTCACTTGACGTGAATTTAAAATTTGTGTTCCACCCCTGTTTTTCCTCTACCGGAAGAAAATCAATATTCTCAAATGTGGGAAAATCTTCAAACATAAGAGACGGATTTCTATCAATATCCTGAAGAAGGGAGTCAAACAACTTCATCCACTCCTGCTCCTCCAAAGTCGTGAGACTGCCCGTAAAACACACCGATTCAGGAGTAGAAAATGCAGAGCACTCATCCGGCGCCTGCCGGATTTCTTCCCTGGCGAACTTGGCCGCAACGGCTTGAATTTGTACCGGAGATAATGACGAAGCAGATGGAATTTCCGGCAGAGAGTCGGGAAAATTAAACTTGGCTTTGCATCCTCTGAGGCAATACACAGCACAGTCATAAGCCCGAGCTGCCTGTTGAGGAGAATCATACGAGCCCAGCCAAATTCTGGCTCTGGAATTGGGCACTCTCACTTCCGAAACCCATTTCCCCCATTTTCTCATTCTCACTCCCTTCAACTCTTGTGTTTTCTTCTGTAAGCTGTTTGGGGGCTTAACCATGTTTGATGGTAAACAACGCTAAAGGTTGTGAAGGTGCAAAATTGATATCTGGGCCATGTGGGTACTGGTTTATATATCCAGAATTCTAATTACTTGTGGAAATCCCGTGTGGAAGTTGTCTAACAGATAAGATTATAATATTTGTCGTTAAACAAATGAGCCTGTTCGGTCAGGTTACGTTGAAGGACATATAAAAAGTGTGAGAATAGTATTTGGGTCGTGGCGAAAAGAGAAGAAAGGCGTGCATCACGGATGACGTTGGCAACCTTTGACCGTTCACATCAAAATACAATGAATAATAAATAGATTAACTCGAAAGTAAACCTTCAAAACTTTGAAGGAGTCTATAAAATTAACTAAGCCATTACATGTAAGAGAGATTAAATTGAAATTATACAGGAAAGAATTAAAAAAAATTCAGTGCTTCGGAGAGCTGTAAAGGTTGACTGCTCAACAAGACAGATCTGCTGAGAAAATATGTGTCACTCGAACTCTCTTAAGTCTTCTGTCTGGTGGGGGGTTGGAATCTTCGTCGACCATTCGAAAATAAATTCACTCAACCGCATTGTCTGTTGTTGGAATACCCCCCAAATTGAGAGACTGACTGTTTTCTATACAACCAAGAAGCAAATCTAGCAGTGTTATATCTTATTCATACAAAATCTAGCAGTGTCTTAAGTCTTATTCATACAAAATCTAGCAGTGTCTTAAGTCTTATTCCTACAAAATCTGTTGGCTGGTCAGTTCCAGAGTGGGATATATGGAGCAAGTCTTACTCCTCTCTACTTTCTAGAATGAGAGTGCCACCTAATTACAAGCTTTTCGACGAATTGACATATTTGGTCCACCAGTGGGCTATTCAAAGGTGAAATCGTCCATTGTGTCTCAAAAAGGCCGACCATGGAAGAAATCAGAATGACGTGTAGATACAACACGTGCCTTTGACAGGTTTTAAAATTTACACGTTGGCTGTTGAGTGGTCGTAACATAAGCGATGACGCACTCCTAAACTAAAGAATGAGGGCCATGCATGACCAACTTTAGAAATACTTAGACATATGTCATCTTAATTAAAAGGGTATTTTTGAAGGTTTAGAGTCGTCAACACGTCATTTTAATTAATTTTTTTTTTTTTTTAAGGTTTAGAGTTGTCAACCTTATTTTCTATTTAGTTATATGCTTTATTTTAGGGAATGTTTTAATATGAGAGGACCGCTTGTGGAAGAAAACATCCCCTAAAATGAAATGGATATGGTTAATCTCGACATAAAATTATAGGAAAATCAAAATTTCACACGAATTTTATTATTCTGATTTTCATAATCTTCGTTTCTAAAGTATTGTTTAAATTCAAAAAATTGGACTAAAAACTATCGTGTTATGCAATTATGTGTTTTTGCACATGAGTGCTTTTATGTGGAGAATTGTGTTTTTGCACATGTGTGCTTTTATGTGGAGAATAGTTGGAGCTTGTCTAAATAGTGTGGTTAATTGATTTAGTATGAATATTTAATTATTGAGTAAATTTTAAATGATTATTGTTAAGTTATTGCTAGATAGAGTAGTTGATGTTTTTAGTTTAGACTAGAAAACAAAGAAGCATACATTCATTAAATCTATATGTTTGATAAATATTCGTAAACATGACAACTTGTTCAACAAACAAAAAATTATTGATTTGTGGTTTTTGTTTTTAGTTTAAAACTGGTTTTCTAAAGAAACTATTTTCTAGCTAGTTACATACAAAGGTCATACACAATACTTTTAGTTCAAATCTTTTGGACATACAAACATCGAAAAATATGACAATCCTAGGGAAGAAATTTTGATATAACATTTATACCTATACATATGTATTTAGTAAAAGTTCTCAAATATGTTAACCTTCATTCAACCTTAAAATATGTTAAACAAAACATATATGAATGTGGCTTTTTTTAAACAAAATTAAGAAGCTAAAGAAATTATGTACAAAGCCACTACATCCTATGTAACATCTGCCTCCTCCAATGAAAATTCTCCTAAGTCTAGAAGATCATTAATCTTGCTCAGCCATAAATCCTTAACAATGGGGAACACCACTATATCTAGCATTTAAATTTATTCAAAATTCCAATACTAGACAAAGTTACACACAAATTAAACTGTCACGACTCGATTTAGATAAACAAGTTTTAGATTAGATACTAACATTATTGACGCTTGATGATATTACTTGACATTTTATGTGTCTACCAACGTTATGTTTGATATTATTATGCTTAATGACATTTTGTTAATGTGATGATTAATTAATATGCTAGATGATGTTATTGATGACATTTGATGATAATTAACATGATCTTTTATATATAATCTGATGACTTTGTTGAGCGTGATATGGATGTAGGGACGATTGTCGAAGATGGACAAATAACCGAGGAGGGGTCTCCTAGCTCGTCGACAGTAACCTAGGGAATGTGACCTATGCATTCATGCACACATATAACAATTAAATAAATTAATTAAATAATAAAATTGATTTGGGAAGTCGATAATAAATAAGGTTATGATATAATTGAAACATAAAATATTAAAAATTTAATATTAAATAAAATACTATAAATAAATCAATTTAAAATATCAATTTAATAACTTATTTGAATTCCAACATGTTTTAAATTTAATTTTTGAGTTCCAAATTTTGATGGAAAGTTAACTCTCACTAACTTCTTGTCACCTTTCAATTTTCTCTTCTTGACTGGCTAATCAAAACAGTCTAAGTCTTGATCAATCTTCTTAATTGGCTAATCCCAATCCTCTTCTCCACTTCTAACTCTCCCACCACTCTTGTTTTGATTCAATCCAGATCCATGAATCAATGATAGAACCTCTACCTGTGCAAGTTATATAACTCAAAGGAATATCGACTGGGCTTATCTCTTTTTGCCTTCCCCATCGACTTGCTAACTCAATCACAGATCAGTTTCGATTTCCTTATATAATTTTTCACTGTCAGTTTGGGGCTCAGAACGATTGTGATTGGAGGTCAAACAACCAGCAAGGGCCATGCCATCTTCCTCCCCTATCTCCATTCTCCTCCATGCCAAGTTTGCAAGGATTTTTGGAGGGCGACTGGTGTTTTGGGAGGCCGATATACAACAATAAGCCATGCCTACCCCCCTCTCTCTATTCTGTAATTTAGACGGTCAACAAAGGAGCACAAAATTGCTTGTGGAAAGCCACCCATTCTCCTCTTTCTCTCATCTCTGTTTCAAACTCCCTTTACCGACTTGGCTGACTGCAAGGTGATTTAGTTAATTTTGTTTCTTATTCTCTTATTTCTCAAAGTCGATTTGCTTGAATGCTATGCTGGTTAGTTAGTCGATTTCTTGTTGCTTGATGGCTTATGTAGTGTTTTACAAATGAGTCAATTTTGGCAAAGCCAAATTGAATGCATATAGAAGGGACTCTGTCACCCCTAATATAAGTCTAATGCCTCTTCTGAATCTCTTATTCTGTCAAACCAACAGAGCTCGATTTGTTGTGAGGTGTTCCTTGTTGTCTTGGGTCGTTTTGTTTGAATTGTTTGGTTTGAATGATTGATGGCATAGTTACTAATCGGATATCAATATAAGTTCAGGTATATCGCACCCTTACTTGCTACACTCTGTGTTTTTAGACTGTTGTGGTATAGCCAATAACCTTTGACCTGGTAAGATAATAATCGGTTTTCTTTTGTGACCGACAATATTACATGTATATGAGAGGTGTTCTTTTATGGCAATCATAAATAGTTGGTTAATACCATGTATATGAGAGGTGTTCTTTTATGTCACCCAACGTATCTTTTGTTAGATGTCTCTGACATAGTTTGGATTGCTCCTTTCTTTTGTCAATAGCAACTACCTTCATTGTCTATTCAAGTCGTTAAAGATGATTTTCTTTATGAATCGATGCTTGCCTTGATAAAGAGCACTTCACTCTTATTACTATTATCTTCAAAATCCTCTAGACTTTCACACTAATTCTTTTATACAAGGTGTATTTCTTGAAGTTGCATGGAATAAATTCCATATTTGGGTATGTTTTAAGTTGAACTAATAAATTATACAAAATCTAGACCTTATAATAAATCAATCTAATTGGGAGAGGTCATCTAATTTCTAACTGTATAGGAAGGTTGTGCTAGTACGGTTAAATGGAAATATTAAATAGTTTACATAATGAAATTCCTAAAATATTAAATGTGAAATTTAAACCTAAAATGGGAGGGTAAATATTTCCTGATGGTCTATGAGGGATGTATTGGAAAGGTGCTTGATTATGGGATAAATCAAGAAAGGGTGTTTACACCTACCCCAATATGATTAAATTGGCCAATGATTACATTTATATTCTCCCTTCCATAACACAAGTAGCTAAGTTCAACAGGTTAGTTGTTAGATACTGCATGGATGCACAAGTCCCATTCCTGACGGTTGATGGTTGTTTGCTAGGAAAATCCATTGTGAGGGACGAGAGATTGTCATGAGCACTAGGAAGCGCAAGCTTCATTTGATTGGGCAATAAAATGCTTGGGTTATTTGTCCATCTTCCAGATCGTAGATGGAGGTGGGTTTGATGGTGAGGAAGACACTACATCCGAAGACAGAGAATTATGTATATCGTTGTAAAATCTTATGTAATATCGTATGATATATTAATGATTTCTTGTAATAGATATATGTGGTCTCATAATCAAGCTAAGTAAGCTATGTAAAGGGTCTATGAGGCCTACTATCAAAAATGCAAAAGGAAGTCACCAAGAGATTGTAACTAACAGAAAGTAAGGAAAACTACTAACCACTAACCCACTAACATGTGTCCTACTCATGTATGATGTGTGGAATGTGTTCTTTCGTGTTTAGTTTTCCTTAATTTCATGAATGCTTGTTTAAGTGATGCATACTTTAAATTCACATTAATCATACACATGCACCATTACGTAAGCGTTCTCTTTGATGATTTTTTCTTTGAATGCGTGACACTTGGTTTGGATGTTAGTTTGTAAAGGACGTATTTCATAGTTTTCATATACATTAACATGCGGTTATCTTTAATTTAATTCATTCACTAACGAATTGGTTGGATTATTTATCCATATTGGATCTTACCTTATCATTTATTTTTATTGAAAGCATTCATATTAATGGCGATAGTTATTTATTTAAAAACATTGCATTTATGTAAGTGTAAATTTACTCAGATTCAATTAGGATTCAAGTATGTTAGTTTTTCTAAGGTTAGGATTAGCGGGTCATTACATTTTGGAATTAGAGCGATTAGTTTGAAGTCTATGGCCTTGGGTCTTCTACGCTAAGACTCAGATTTCTTAACTTTCAAGGTATTTAATAAGACAACATGGTGCAAACAAGGAACAAAGGTGGACCTAGAAATAATCCTAGTGAGAGGTTGGATCAGATATTTGAGCTACTTAACCATCAAGAAACCCAAAGGAACAATATGGGACAAGAAATGCAAAGGTTTCTTAATGGGAATTCTGGAAATGGGCAAGTTGTCAATGCACAACCTAATGAAGAACCTAGGATGGAAGAAGTAAGGAAACCTAGGGTGGAAGAGTAATCCAACAAAGGGAAGATATTAGAAGAACTAGGAAGGGATCTCAAGAAAGTTACTCCACCAAAATTTGACGAAAAGACCATAGGAGATGGAGCAGAAGCATGGATCATTGAGGGAGAAATACTTCAAGCTTAGGAATCTATCTGATGAGACTAGAGCTATATAGACTACCTACCAACTTCTAGAAGAAACAACTACTTGGTGGGATAATGAAAGAGCTCGAAACAACTTTCAACCTTGGGAACTCACTTGGGACAATTTCCTCCAACTTTTCAGAAGAATGTGGCTTCCACAATATTTATTTAATATCAAGATAAATGAATTTCATAAACTGACTCAAGGAGACACGACAGTAACTCAATATTGGGAGAAATTTTCTCACCTACTAAAGTATACATACCACAGTATAAAATGGGTGAAAACTTTAGGGTTTGTACGTTCATATTAGGATTGAAACCACAGAAAGGAGTGGAAGTTGAAATGCATAGTCTTAAAACCATGTTAGCGACATTTGAGAAGGCCACAATGCATGAAGAGAAATTGAGATAGATATATGAAGCTAGGAACAAAAAACCAAAATACAAGAAGAGGAAGTTTGAAAACAACAATCAAAAGGGTGGAACTCAACATATCAAGAGCATGAAGAAGAACAATATAGGGGATAAAGGACAAAATTTCAACAAGAATAGTAATAGAGGAAATAATAACAATTATGGAAATAACAAATACAACAATTGGAATGACAATGGGAAGGACAAGTCGGAGTTTAAGAAAGGACCTAGAGATGGATGCTATATATGTGGAGGGAACCACTATGCAAATCAGTACAATCAATGAACAACTGAGATAGGAGTAAAGAGGCAACTGCAACACCAAATTCATGTCGTAGTTGACAATCATCAAGCAAACATTCAAGCTTCACCTATTCAATTTAATGGTAAACTTTTTGGTCATGCAGTTTCTATTCTTATAGACACGGGTGCCACTGAATGTTTTGTGGATCCTAGAGTTGTATCTAAGCTGAATATTAAGCTTGGTTATATGTCTAAACCTTGGAATGTATAATATGGAAATCGGGTAGAGTAGAGGGTAGATTGATGTTTGGCATGCAGTGAATTACAACTTCCCAACCTTCTAATAGAAGTGAGTCTCTATGTAGCTCCATTAGGAAGTTATTATGTCATTCTAGGAATCAACTGGTTGATTGAGCATAAGGCCATAGTGAATTTTGAAGACAAACTTGTAACATGCCTTGATGAAGTAGGCAACCGAGTGGAGATATAAGGAGTTAAGAAGCCTTTACAACTTAGGCAAATTTTTATAATGCAACTTAAGAGGGCCCAAAGGAAATATTGTGAAATATATGTAGTCCACATCAAGGACTTGGAATATGATAAAATTGGACTTGATGCACACCCTATCCTTCGAGAGTACCAAGATGTCTTTCCCGAAGAATTGTCAGAATTGTCTCCCAAGAGGGAATTTGACTTTAATATTGAATTACATCTAGGGACTAAACCTCAATCTAAGAAACCCTATAGAATGGCCACCACAAAATTGTATGAGTTAAAGGTGCAACTGCAAGATTTGATGGATAAGGGTATAATCAGACCAAGTGTATCACCATGGGGAGCACCGATAATTTTTGTCAAGAAAAAAGATGGCACACTTTGCTTATGCATTTATTATAGAATGTTGAACAAAGTCACCATCAAGAATAGGTACCCACTCCCTAGAATTGATGATTTGTTTGACTAGATGAAAGGTGTGACAGTGTTCTAAAAGATTGATATTAGATCAAGATAACACAAACTTAGAATAAAAGATGAAGATATACACAAAACTGCCTTTCAAACTCATTATGGACATTATGAGTTCATAGTGTTCCCTTTCGAATTAACAAATGCACCAACAAATTTAATGACACTTATGAATAGTGTTTCCAGGATTGTCTAGATGATTTTGTCCTAATCTTCATAGGGGTATGTGCAGGGTCATGGTGTACCAAAACATGCCCTTAAGTGGCAATGAAATTTCAGAAAATCAAAGTTATGCAACTTGACATGAAAAATTGAATAAGTTATGAATATTATTTTTAAAATATGTAAGAAGAGAATCTATAGGAAATTTAATTTAGTTTCTAAGTTACTAGTTTTTTTTTGGAAAAAGAAAATCCTATTTGACGAAAATTTCAAATTTCAATGCAGTGGTACTAAAATTTCAGGAAAAAGATAAGAAGTAGGCGCATGTATGACCACCCTAATCACAATCAAATCATAATATTTTTTTATAAGATTTATAATATAAGTATTAGACTCATGTCCAAATGTAACACATATTTGTTTACAATTTTTTATAAAGTAAATAATTATTTATGATTTTTTTACTACAACTTTTCATAAATTCAAAAAATCCTACGTCTGACCATCTTAACTTGGTCAAAAAATTATGAAATTCAATTTTTTTTAAATTTTTCCCTATAGTAGACGAAGCATAGGATGTGATGCATGTTTCGGATTCAAAAAATGTTATACCATTTGAAAGTTATGAGTGTTTTTCAACCAGTCTATCAATCAGGACTTTTGTCAGAATTCAATTAGAAAATAAATAATTATTATTTATTAAAGTCGAAATAAGACAACCCTTATATTGTTGGAAAGCTGAGAACATCCTTAAAAAAACCTTTTCGTTTTATCAATTTTGGCTATAAAAAAAGTCGCCAGCCACCAGTGAAAAGTCTGGAAAATCAAGGAATATTGAAAAACACGTTTTTTCAGTTCACTTTCTAGGCTTGTCACTTCCAAGCCAAATCCCAAAGAAAACCCGAGCGAAAATTTAAAATTTGAAATTTGTAAAACAAAATTTGGATATCCAATTTTAATATGTAAATTCAATAACTAAATTTGCACATAATTAATCTATTGTTTATTAATATATTAATATACAATAAATTAATTTATAAATATATTAGTATATGATATTAGAGAGAGAGAGAGAGAGAGAGGGAGGGGAAGGGGTCATATTGTGTCCTATGACCCCTTAGTACACCATATGACCCCTTAGGTGTCAAATGTTTGTAAGCAGTATTGACATTACTTTTTATATTGTAATAATGGTTCATCTTTCAACCTTATGACACGTTATGACCCCTTATGACACCATATAGTGTCGTTAGGGGTCATATGGTGTCCTAAGGGGTCATGGGATACCATATGACCCCTTATGACACCATATTGGGTCGTTATGGGTCCTATGGTGTCCTAAGGGGTCATATTGTGTTCTATGACCGCTTAGGACACCATATGACCCCTTATGACACCAAATTGTGTCGTTATGGGTCATATTGTGTCCTAAGGGGTCTTATTATGTTATATGAACCCTTAAGACACCATATGACCCCTTAGGACACCATATGACCCTTTACGACACTATACAGTGTCGTTATAGGTCATATTGTGTCCTACGGAGTCATATTGGGTCCAATGTCCTCTTAAGACAACATATGATCCCTTACGACACTAAATTGTGTGGTTATGGGTCATGTGTCCTAATGGCTCATATTGTGTCATATGACCCCTTAAGACACCATATGACCCCTTAGGACACAATATTACCCCTTATGACACCCTATTGGGTCATTATGGGTCCTAAGGGGTCATATGACCCCTCTCCCCTAATCTCTCTCTCCCCCTCTCTCCTAATATCTCTCTCTTCCTCTCCCCTAGTCTCTCTCTCTCTCTCTCTTCCCTAATCTCTCTCTTTCCCTCTCCCCTAGTCTCTCTCTCTCCCTCTCCCCCCAATCTCTCTCTCTCTCTCTCTCTCTCTCTCTCTCTCTCTCTCTCTCTCTCTCTCTCTCTCTCTCTCTCCCCCTTTCCCCTAATCTCTCTCTCCCCCTCCCCCCCTCTCTCTCCTAATCTCTCTCTCTCCCACTCTCCCCTCTCTCCCCTAATGTCTCTCTCTCCCCCTCCCCTCCTCTCTCTCTCTCTCTCTCTCTCTCTCTCTCTCTCTCTCTCTCTCTCTCTCCCCTACCCCCTCCCCCATCTCTCTCTCTCCCCATCTCCTAATCTCTCTCTCTAAAATATGAGTACTCAAATCAGATATTTGATTTCTGCCACTACCATTAATGTGGCAATAGTAAAAAAAGGCGGCAAGGGGAATTATTTTTGGGACCTCAAATTTATGCATTAAAATCGGATATCCAATTTGTGTAAATAAAAAATAGCCTTGTGGGCCATTTTGTGGATTTCAATGGCCCATATTCTTCACATTCTAGTTTATGTCAACAATCATGGGTTTTCAGACAGGTTGAGACAAATTTGTGCTTTTGAGAGATTCTGAAAGTCAAATCTTACATTGTCAATCATTTAGGAGCATCTTTGTGGAGGTAAATGGGGAGTAGTAGTTGTCAGAAGTCTAAACGCAAAAGAAAAACTTCAAATGACCAAATTGAAGTGTATAGAAAGAGATAGAGAAGGTCATAGGAGGAGAAGACGAGGTATGTTAAATATTGCTAATGTTACTTCAAGTGAAGAGAAAATTGAATTTGAAAATGTTGAACAAGTTATTGAAAATGAAAATGTAGATTTTGAAAGTGAAAATGTTGAACATGTTGAAAGTGATAATGAAAATGCTCAACATGGTGTGAGAATGGAAAGTGAAAATTTGGGAGTTGACAATGAAGGTGTCCATAATTTTGGTGTAAATATGATTTTTTTTTACATTGGAGGTGAAAATGTGGAAAAATTTGACATTGAAGGTGGAATTGCTCAACCAAGTGAACAATATGTAACACCTAATTATTTTATAAATGAAGACCCTCTCATGGATGAAAGATAAATTCCAAATCAAGGACCTTCAAGAACCCCAAAATGGTTACTTGAAATTGATGAGAACATTATTGTGAATCTTGAAGGCAAGAGGTCAACAAGAACTGTTCAATTGTGGGCTACACAACTTTTCGACCAAAATTTTAGCAATAAGACATTGATCGAGCAATGCTAAATTTTTGTTCAATTGCTAAAGATGATAAAGATGAGACCATTGCTAAACAAATTGAAGATTCGTATGAACAAGAAGATGGAGAGAAATTCTATTATTGAGAAAAATCTATTTAATGCTCTGAATTCTATTGGAAAGAATACCAGGGAAAGAGATAAGAGAGTCGCTCAAAGAGTGATTACAACCTCCTTAGTAAGCCATCAATCGAGGAAGTCTCGTCAAATGAGACAAACTTGTGTTGATTTGAACATAAACTGTAAAACTTTGGATAGAGCACTTGCGCGAAGACAAAGACTTGACGATCCACTTCAATTTGATACATGGGCTTTTGGTTGGAGGCTTCCATGTGTTGATAGAAAGTTTACTAACAATGTGAAGGAGGAAACTCAACAATTTTGGCACTCTAATTCTAGAGTATCACCCAATGTAAAGGATGTTTTGAAATTAAGAATCGACATCTGAGACCACACACCGCATCCCGAA
Organism: Cryptomeria japonica; assembly: GCF_030272615.1. Classification (NCBI taxonomy): domain Eukaryota; kingdom Viridiplantae; phylum Streptophyta; class Pinopsida; order Cupressales; family Cupressaceae; genus Cryptomeria; species Cryptomeria japonica. The sequence continues at coordinate 193,938,036 of NC_081406.1, forward strand.
CATTTCTTCGAATCAAATCAAAGAATGTTGTACAAAAAAAATTGTGAAGTACATCCAACTTTGCAAATACCACAAAGGGCCTTTGAATCTTTGAAACCATTTTATTGTGTACCTCTTAAGATTCATAATAATTGTTGTTGCAAGTACCATGTAGAGTTTTCAATGTACCATGAACTTTTATGTCATATTCGTCCTACGATGCATACTAATGAGATGTTGCAGGAGTGTGGTGCAATGCTATTTCCAAGATCATCAAGAGACTTGCAAGATCTATTTTTATGCCCTAGAGATGATGGCTGCTATTTCTATATAAAATTGTTTGAATGAGAAGTGCTCACAATGTGGTGGGTTGTCAAAATTTATTTCTTTTTTTCATGAGGGAAATGAACACAAGTTTGGAAAGAATTATGTTGAGAAAAAAAGATATGAGACAGTGAAATATACTTTGATGAGTGGAGGTGAAGGTTCTAGATGTGAATTAGTCTCAAGAGAAGTGAGTGTTGTTGATTTTATTTTGGATTTTAAGGAAAATATTTTCTGCAAGTATGCAAGGCACACCCATAGGTCTTAGTGGTTGGATCAATAGTTCAGGATGTGTAATAACTATTTCCCAATTGGCACTATTGTATCGATGGTTGATTTTGTAGAGAACTATACAGTGCAACCACTGAATGAGGTACAATCTCAGTACTACAATTCAATCCAGATTGCTATTTTTGTTCACATTACATATAGACATATTCCTGATAGTACAGAAGAGGAAAGAAGATAATCAAGGAGTGTCATTTTTAAATTAGTGATGATAGATCACACTCCTCCGAGTATGTGCAACATTCTTTCGAGAATCTTTTTGAGTTCTTGCATGAGAAAGATATTGCAATTGATCGACATCTCATAGCGTCAGATAATTGTATGGGTCAATTGAAGAATGCCCGTATGTTTCATTGGTTGAGTAGAATGCATGTAGAGAGGTGTATACCTCATATTTGTTGTTTTTTTTAGGCAGGGCATGGGAAGGGGGTGCATGATGGAGTAGGTGCATGTTTGAAGAGAGCTCTAGTTAAGGAGAAATTGACGATTTTAGGTGCAAACTTCTCTGATGCACATTCTATTTATTATTGGTGTAGTTCAACATTGTCACATGGAGGTACTCTTGATTCAGCAGTGACCAGATTCTTTTGGTTGGTTGAGGAGGGCACAATGGGAGATAGATTGGATTGTCAAACAATTAAAGATTCTTCAAAGATGCATTTATTTATCATCTCACATGCAAGTACGTGGACCATTTGGACACGAGCATTGGCTTGTTTTTGTCAGAGTTGTGTTCGATGTGATTGGGATTAGTGCAAGTCAAGTGAGTGGGTTGATACATGGATTCCATAATATCTAACTCCTTTATCTCAAACAATATCCTTGTCAAACGATGACATAGAAATTTCACTTGAGTATTGACCGTCTATCGGATCTTGTACAACTAGGACATGTTTTTGCAGTTGTCACACCGCAAGGGAATGAAGAGAGATTGGAATATTGGTTGACAGGGAAAACAGAAGCTAACAGAACCAGTGATAGATGATGATGGGTTCACATATCCTACATGTTCAGTTGTTGTTGTGGGAACTTGGTTGCAAACATATGTGATTAGAAAGAATGGCATACCTACATTTGAAGACTATAAGAGACACAAAACCATTTTCATGTATTCACACCTTATTATAGCTACAAATGTCAATTTGTTGAAGCATCAAGCAAAACCGAAGACCAAAGAGGTATGGACAGTGAGTACTGTTGATCATGAAGGAATACTGAATACTCTTAAGCAAAGAGATGACCCTTCATGCACACTTGAGTAGTAGGTCTTTAATGGTGTCTTTTTTTTTATCATGCATTTCATTTCAAACAATGATTATAAAACCTTAATGTTCAAGTTTGTTACGTGTATATTGAGGATGTGTTCAAAATGCAGGTCTATTGATGAATGTTTTTTTTTGCAAAATGGTTTTTGCATGCACGTAGCAGGTACACTCGATATAATTTGAAGGGAGGTATTTTTAAAAATGACTTATTATCATGCATTTGATGAGCATTAGAATTTTTGATAATAGACAACACTATTTGGCAATTTTTGATGATATAATTACCGCAAAACCTTTATGCTCATGCATGTCTTTTTGATGATATACAACACTATTGCATTATGATTTTTGCATCAACGTAGAGGGTTCACTTGATATAATTCGAAGGGACATATTTTTATGGTATATAATCCCACCTTTTCATTTATTATCATGCATTTTAGTTGAAGTGATTATCATAAAGCCTTTATGTTCAAGCATGCATTTTATTAATTTATAGGAGCATGCATAGGGTTCCATTATAAATGAGCGTTCGACCGAGTTGGGGGGGGGGGGAATAGGAGCATGCATAGGGTAAGAATTCCTAACTGGGCATGTTGGAACCGACGATTCATGATCACGACGAGCAAAATGAGAAATTGGCCACGCAACAACATTTGATTGAATGAGAGACGATTTTTTCACCAACTGAAAAAATATTGCCATAATAAAATCATAGGGAATCTTGAAAAACAGAGATAATCTTTTGTAGGGACCCCTCTCATGGACCCATAGGTTCAAACAGATTATCCGTAGGTGCCACGGATTTCAAGTTAGGGCTCGTCAAAGTTTGATAATTTTTAGCACTTAGGGCACTCAAGGGATGATGTAGGTAGGGTATGACCTTAAGCGTTTGACTGAGTGGGGGGGGGGGGGGTGGGGAAAAGGAGCATGCATAGGGTAAGAATGCCTAACTAGACATGTCGAAACCGACAATTCGTGATCACGATGAGCAAAATGAGAAATTGGCCACGCAACAACATTTGATTGAATGAGACTGACGATTTTTTTACCAACTGAAAAAATGTTGCCCTAACAAAACCATAGGGAATCTTGAAAAACCAAGATGAATCATTTCGACACATGAATCCCCCATTGATAACTTTTTACAACTTTTGAGCAACTTGAGGAATTTTGGCAATATGAGTAACCTATGACTAGACATATCAAATATTGGTCTAGATGACCTTATTACATAAAAAATGATTATATTTCACCTTATTTACATTGAGAATCCATCAAAATACTTATCTTCCAAATTGGACCTCGTGGAGGCCTAATGAGAAAGGAGGTCATTAAATTTGGTGAAGTTGCCAAAGGCAATTAAATTTAATACTTACGATGAAATGAAATGAATTATATTGTTCATTAAATAACCATTATTAATCATTGTTAATTATTGGATTGAAGATTAAAGTTTAAAATGATAACACCATCCACACATGAGAAACAATTTATATGGTCAAATATCAACTTCTGTATATATGGAAATGTCAAATGATTACAAGTGTATGTCCATACACAAATATGGCATAAACGCCAACTCAAACAAAATGTATGTCTATATACATGAATGTATTTCCATATACAAAATATACATGCCAACTAGATATGTAAGCATCCCAAAACTATCTATAACATCCTAAGATACTGATGGACCATCAAAATCAATCCTCTTCGCCGCACTGCTCCTGCACAAGAAAAAACAAACCACGGTTAAGATTAGTTATATTATATAAATCAAATTCAAAAATTTAAACAAAAAATGAACTATAATTGAACTATTCTTATTTACCACATCTCCACGTTTTCTCTTCGGCTTTGGAGGACTCTTTATGTATGGCTTCGGTAGAGGAGGTATGTTTTCAATATTTTCATACACAACCTACATATGTTCACAAACATGACATTGATACAAGTTAGCATATAATTGTCACTGATAATAACGAATTATATCTACTAAACACAAAATAAAATAAACACTTGTACCCGAGGCATCTCTTCTTCTTCATCTTCTTCATCTTCAGGTATAGTGGGTGTAGTCAACAAGGATTTGAAGCTAGGAATTTTCTGTACATATACACAACAAGTATGTGAAACTATCAATCTATGTCTAGATGTGTATAATCATTATAAGTTATTTAAACTATTCATTCAATCATATTTGCATTCAATTACCTTTCCCTTGTCTCCAGTTGCACAACCAAATCTCGAATCACACAGCTCACACTCACGCTACTTGTGCCCTACAAGACTAAAATAAGATATTCATTCAAGTTACTACATAATCTAATTAATACCAATATAAATGATGAGCATGTATGTACAATAAAATACAAATAACTAGGTGCAATAATATATGTATCATAAAGCTATCAAGGCCAAATGAAATGGTTGTCAAGGTTCCCTCCTGGATCTATGTCAACTCATCCTTTGTCATCAAATGTTAAATAGACCATGTAAATAAACATTAGTACTTAATATTATCTAGATTATAAATATTCATTTAAAATATAGAATGAAATATGAAAATACAAATCTTACCACTACATCATCAACGTATGATGAAGGTGCCTCCTCGCCTCTAGCATGCGAGGACTCTCTAGGGTATCATCCAGTCCCCATCATAACATCTGGTGCATCGTGAATCTCATGCACCTCATAATCTGTAGTGTGCATAGAAGGATCAATAGGTTGTCTAACTGGACCCAAGCATAGGTTCCCACACATGACAACTATAGGGCACACAAATGTGTGGAGCCGAGGAGGATGTGTCAACATCACCAAATGCACCACTACCATCAAAAGAAGGCTGAGCTACTGCCCCATCCTGAGAAACCAAAAGGCTGCTCAAGGAGTGAATATCCGATATGGTCTGTGAAACTGCCTCACAGATGATATCTGAATGCTACACTAGAGGTGGGGGATCAACAAGAGGAGGAGGGACATATGTGCCCTAGAATACTCTGATTGCCCTAGGTCTATTTTGGGCATACCTAAACCCACACCCTAAAATGGTTTGATGTCAAAGTAGTTCACATGTTTTCCTAAAACAAACTCAACATACAATTTTTTTGATGAAGTAGAAGGGGATATCAAGATTGTTGTTGGGTGGTTTATCGAAAACCATCCACCAACGATCCAATTTTTTTTTTCACAATATCATCATTTGTGCACCATTTAAAAGACTTTTTTGTTTTTTTTGGGTCTATGGGTTGACCTGTGCAGGGATTCACAAACAATGTGGCAATATCGGCTTTGGATATCTCAAGATCCTTGATCTCCTTATAGGACAAGCCATTCACATATTTTTCCCTCATAGAATCTCGCCACAAAAGAGCGACATTATGCTCCTCAGTGACGGTTTCTATACTCTTTATGATGGATGTGAGGGGATTAAACATTGGGTTCAGGCGAGGGATCCTACGATAGACATCTACAATCCCCCTCAATTGGTTCAAATTTTGTGCAATTAAATCCTGAATTGAGGGGGTTTTGGCAAAGGAGGGTTTTGTGCAAGAGGATTTGGTTGTTGCGGTTGTGGTTGATCAATGTTTTCACTGTTATCCCCCATTTTAACCAAATTGAATGTAAGCAATTGAATTTAGTTAACAAATTTGAACAATTTTGTATTTGATTTTAAAAAACCTAGTTTTCATTAAAAAAACTTATTTTGAATGAAAAAACAAATAAACATTAAAAAAATGCAAAAATTTGAATTAAAATGATGAAAACCAATAAAAATCCTACCTTTTATTGGATTTTTTGTAAATTTGGGTCACAAAATCAGATATTGGGTCTAATCAGATATCGGATTTGCTTAAATTCGTGCAACTGGTGGGTAAAAAATAACCCACAGGCTATTACATATGATATAATATATAATATATTATATAATATATAATATATTATATAATATATAATATCTTATATATTATATAATTTATTTTTTAATTTAAAATTACCTATAATTTTATCGAGTATCCAATTTTCCTATGTGTTTACCATGCCAAGGTGTACTGACACCCAGACCTTGAAGCAAAAAGTCAACACAGATTTTTCGCGTTTTTTGGCGAGTGGAAAAGGCTATTTTTTCACATTGCCACATTTTGGCCCCCCATGATCCTACACTAACCCATAGATGATATTCTTATCTATTCAAAATCCATAAAGGAACATGAGAAGCACTTGAGGCTAGTTTTGCAACGACTAAGGGAACATAATCTCTATGGTAAATTGTCCAAATGCACCTTTTTCCAAAGGAAGATCCATTACCTAGGGAATATTATTTCCAAAGATGGACTTTCTGTTGATCTAGAAAAGATCAAGGCAATCATAGAATGGCTAGCTCACCGAAATATCTCTGAGGTCCGTATCTTTATGGGGTTAGCTGGATATTATAGAAAATTTGTAGAAGGGTTCTCTAAGATTGCAGTTCCTATAACTGCCCTTCAAAGAAAGGAAAGGAAATATGATTGGGCAAAAGATTGTGAGAAAGCTTTCAACCTACTAAAATAGAAGTTGACCTCTACAACTATACTCATTTTACCTAACCCAAATGGACCATTTATAGTTATCACTGATGCATCAGGAGAAGGAATGGGAAGAGTATTAATGCAAAACGGACAAGTGGTAGCCTATGAGTCTAGAAAATGAAAGCAACGTGAAGTTAACTATGCACCACATGACTTGTAATTAGTTTCTATTGTCCATGCTCTCCAAATGTGGAGACACTATCTTTTGGGTAAGTCATTTGAGTTAAAGACTAATCATCATGGGTTAAGGTACATCTTTATCCAACCTAATTTGAATGCAAGGCAGAGAAGATGGCTAGAATTTTTTAGTGAGTATGATTTTGGGATAGACTATATCAAGGGAAAGGAAAAAAAAGTGGTCAATACCTTAAGAGGAAGAAGGAACCTAGCAGTAATAGCCACCACAAGAACTACTTTGAGACAAAAGGTGTTGGATAATCTCCAAGAAGATGAATATTATGACTTAGTCAAGAGTGCCTTAGAAACTGATCCTTCCAACCATTGTTTCAATGCATACACTTTTAAGCAAGATGGACTCCTTAGATACATGAGGAGGATGTACATTCCTAACCAAGGAGGGTTAAGGGATTTGATCATGGAGGAAATGCACAATGTTCCTTATTCTAGACACCCTGGTGTGAATAAGATGGTTGCGGATATGAAACCCTTATATTTTTGGTCGAGACTTAAGAAGGATGCAATGGCCTATGTGAGGCAGTGTTTTGAATGCCAACGAGTCAAGGCCGAGCATATGCATTCAACATGGCTGTTATTATCGCACCATGTGCCAAATTACAAATGACAAGTGATAAGTATAGATTTCATTCGAGGATTACCTATGTCCAAGCATAAGCATGGCATGATACTCGTTGTAGTAGAAAAATTGACTAAGGTAGCTCATTTTATACTCGGTAACCTTAAGGATGGATCAATAGCTTTGGCATAGAAATTTGTTAAGGAGATATTCTGATTACATAGGGTACTTGAGACAATAATTTTAGATAGGGATGTGAGAATGACTTCACAGTTTTGGACCACTTTGAATTGAGCTTTAGGGACAAGGTTGAACTTTAGCACAACCTACCATCCTCAAATAGATGGTCAAACTGAGAAAGTAGATTAGGTAGTAAAGGACTTATTTTGTATGGATCAGTAGTACAAGTGGGAGGATTTTATTGCCTTATTTTAGTTTACATACAATGAATCCTATCACTCCTCTATAGGCATGACACAATTTGAGGCTCTTTATGGGTGTAAGTGCAGAACACCTATTAGCTAGGATAGAGTAGAAGACAAAGTCTTTGTTTGTCCTGAACTACTTGTTGGCAATATAACAAGGATATTGAGAAGGTTGTTGATGATTATGGACATAACTGATTAAAGATGTTTTACTGTCTTGATATTATTATTTTGTCATTGATGTCAAGAAATTGATTTTCTAATTCAGTATGATGTTTCCATATCTTAAGAAATATTATATGAAGATTATAAAGAAGTCGATAAAGACACAGGAAAGAATATGATGAATAAAGGGATAAGTTATTCAATGGGCAACTCTACCGAGTCAGACAATGATGAGATCTTGATGTTTTAGATTGTTTTAACATCATACATATGTTGTAAAATGTAAAGGTTAATACTACACTATGTTATCAGGCAAAGAACCTAGTCGGTAAACCCTAAGGTTATCGCAGTCGGTTAATGAAGACAGAATGTCTACCGAGTAAAGTTTAGTATTCACCGAGTTGTAACCGAGCTATAACAGAATGCATTGAATGTTTACATGTGATATTTAATGAAAGAAGCTAATGAGCTGGAGCGGATCAATGATTGGCAAGCCGTGGAAGAATTTTGTTAACCAATCTAAGGCAATGGAAAGTCGGCAAGAAGATCTACAGCTCAGATTGAGCCACATTACCCTAACACAAGTTCCAAGATGATTGTGCAAGTTCCGAGGCAGGGTAAAACATTTTTCAAATCATAAGATACAATGAACCTAGACAAGATTGAAGATCTGATGGCGATGATTGATCATGGGAAATGTGATCAAGGAGATTAAGCGGTTAGATGATTGTTTATAAATAAAGAACTGTTGATAAATAGTGGATGCAGGCAAGTGTATGCACAGGGATGCTACATAGTGATCACCGAGCACAGAAGCTTGAAGACCTGTTGGAATAACAGAGTATTGATGCCCAGCAGATAGACAAGATTAGTTCTATGTCTAGATTGTGTTGAACAAAAAAGAATCTGCTTTAGCATTTTAGATGTGAAGTTGCAGATAGATTGTATTACTGTTAGCTTGTGAAAGTAACAGGAAATCTCTTAACCGAGTGGACTTAACAATCTTATAAGTAAATCCTCTAACAAGGTGACATTCAAAATGAGTGTTTGAAATCCTTTGACAAGGTCACTTCTAACAAAGTGAAGATCCTAACAGATCTGAGGGAAATCCCTTAACCGAGTCACATCTAGCAATGTGTTTTGTAATCTTTAACAAGATTGGCTTTTAACCAAGCATACTCTAGAAGAGTATATTTCTTAGTGGGTCCGAAATCCCATAGTGGTTTTTCCCTATTTGGGTTTCCACGTTAAATCTGGTGTTATGAGGTTTATATTGTTCATATGCTTTTGAGTTTGCATGTTTGACAGTTTTTATTTAATGACTGATATATGTTACCGAGGTAGAATCTGATGTTTTCATTGATGATTAAGTTTGTATGATTCACCCCCCCCCCCTCTCATCTTGTTGGCTATCGGATCTGTACTTATATTAAGTATCAGAACTATCACTACTTAAGAATATGGAAGAACAAATGGTATCAATAAAGGCTAGGCTTAAGGAATCAGTTAACAGACAAAAGAGTTATGTAGATAAGAATAGGACATTCTGGCAGTTTTAAAAAGGGGATAAGATCTTCTTGAGGGGGAGAGTTTAGAGTTCCATTTCTTTAGGGAAGTCCTCAAAATTGCACCTAGATATGTTGGAACTTTTGACATTCGGGAAGTGGTTAATCTAGTTGCTAACTAACTTGCCCTACCACTTGCTCTTGCTCGGATTCACAATTTTTTTCATGTTTCTTTTCTTAAGCCCTATCATCCAAATGTTTCTCATATTCTTGATTGGCGTGCACTATAGGTACATGACCTTAGGGTGGTGCTAGTGGAGCCCACTCAATTTATTGATAGGCACTCTATTCAATTGCACAAGAGAGAGATCTTGTAGTATAAGGTTCAATGAGACTAATATTCAGAGGACAGTGCTACATGAGAAAACGCTAAGGATATTGAGCGTTCTTTCTTGCATTTGATTTGATGGACTTAGTTACTTTTAATTTATCCATGTTTGTGTAATAAGACATCAACACGATGTCTCTTCCAAGTGGGGAAGGATGGCATGACCCGATTTAGATAAATAATTTTTAGAAATTAGATACTGACATTATTGACACTTGATAATATTTTTTGACATTTGACATGTCTAACAACGCTATGTTTGACATTATTATGCTTAATGACATTTTGTTAATGTGATAATTAATTAATATGCTAGATGATGTTATTGATGGCATTTAATGATAATTAATGTGATCTTTTATATGTAATTTGACGACTTTGTTGAGCGTGAGATGGTTGTAGGGACGACCATCGAAGACAGACAAATAACTAAGGAGGGGTCTCCTATCTCGTCAATACTAACCTAGGGAATGTGATCCATGCATTCACACATACATATAACAATTAAATAATAAAGTAAATTTGAGAAGTCGATAATAAATAACATTATGATCAATTGAAGCGTAAAATAATAAAAAATTAATATTAAATAAAAGACTATAAATAAATGAATTTAAAATATTAATTTAATGACTTATTTGAATTCTAGCATATTTTAAATTTAATTCTTGAGTTCCAAATTTTGATGGAAATTTAACTCTCAGTAACTTCCTATCCAGTTTCAATTTTCTCTTCTTGACTGGATAATCAAAACATTCCAACTCTTGATCAATCTTTTTAACTGGCTAATCTAAATCCTATTCCACACTTCTAAATCCCCTACCACTCTTGTTTGACTCAATTCAGATTCATGAATCAAGGATCAAACCTTTGCCTATGCAAGTTATAAAACTCAGAGGAATATCGACTGGGCTCATCTCTTTCTGCCTTCCCCATCGAATTTCTAACTCAATCACATATCAATTTTGCCTTCCTTATATTCTTTTTCACTGCCAGTTTGGGGAGAATGATTGTGATTGGAGGTCAAAAAGATAGCAAGGGCCATACCATCTTCCTCCCCTATCTCCATTCTCCTTCATGCCAAGTCTGCAAGGATTTTTGGAGGGCGACTGGTGTTTTGAGAGGTTGATCTACAACAATTAGCCATGCCTACCCCCCTTTATCTATTCTGCAGTTGAGACAACCAACAAAAGAGCATAAAATTGTTTGTGGAAAGTTGCCTATTCTCCTCTTCCTCTCATCTCTATTTAAGACTCCCTTCACTGACTTGGCTGACTGCAAGGTGATTTAGTTAATTTTATTTCTTATTCTCTTATTTCTCAAAGTCGATTTTCTTGAATACTATTGTGGTTAGTTGATTTGTCATTGCTTGATGGCTTATGTAGTGTTTTATAGAGGAGATGATTTTGGCAAAGCCAAATTAAATGCAAATAGAAGGGACTTTGTCATCCCTACTATAAGTCTAATTCCCCTTCTGAATCTCTTATTCTACCAAACCAACAGAGGTTGATTTGTTGTAAGGTGTTCCTTGTTGTCTTGGGTTGATTTGTCTGAATTGTTTGGTTTGAATGATTGATGGCATAGTTACTAATCGTATATCAATACAAGTTCATGTATATCACACCCTTACTTGCTACACTATGTGTTTTTAAACTATTGTGGTACAGCTGATACCCCTTGAGCTAGTAAGATAATAATCGGTTTTCTTTCTTGATCGACAATATTACACGTATATGAGAGGTGTTGTTTTATGGCATCCAGAAATAGTTGGTTAATACCCCTTAGTTTTATGTCACCCAACGTATCTTTTGTTAGATGTCTCTGACATAGTTTAGATTGCTCCTTTATTTTGTCAATAACAACTACCTTCATTGTCTATTCAGACCGTTAAAGATGATTTTCTTTATGAATCGATGCTTACCTTGGTAAAGAGAACTTCACTCTTATTACTATTATCTTGAAAATCCTTCAGACTTCCACACTAATTATTTTATACAAGGTGTTATTCCTGAAGTTTTATGTAGTAAAATCCATATTTGGGTATGTTTTAAGTAGAACTAATAAATACAAAATCAAGACCTTGTAATAAATCAATCTAATCAGGAGGGGTTATCTAATTTATAACTGTATAGGAAGGTTGTGCTAGTACAGTAAAATGAAAAATATTAAATAGTTTACATAATGAAATTCTTAAAATATTGAATGTGAAATTTAAAGCTAACATGAGAGGGTAAATATTTCCTAATGGTCTATGAGGGATGTATTGGAAAGGTGCTTGATAATGGGATAAATCAGAGAAGGGTGTTTAAACCTACCCCAATAGGGTTAAATTGGCCAATGCTTAAATTTATATTCTCCCTACCATAACACATGTAGCTAAGTTCAACAGGTTAGTTGTTAGATACTACATGCCTGCACATGTTCCATTCGTGAAGGTTGATGTCGGTTTGCTAGGAAACTTCGTTGTGAGGGACGCGAGCTTGTCATGAGAACTAAGAAGTGCAAGCTTCATTGGGTTGGGCGGATAAAATGCTTGGGTTATTTTTTCTTCTTCCAAATCCCAGATGGAGGTGAGTCTGATGGCAAGGAAGACACTGCATCTGGAAACAAAGAATTATGTATATCTTTGTAAAATATTATGTAATATTGTATGATGTATTAATGATTTCTTGTAATAGACCAATGTGGTCTCATAATCAAGCTAAGTAAGCTATGTATTATCAAGCTATGTAAGCTATGTAAAGGGTCTATAAGGCCTACTATCAAAAATGTGTCTCAACCTTGCATTTACATGAGGTTACTATTGATAGAAAATATTTATTTAAGCATGAAATGTTTGGAAATCCTCCCAAAACCTTCTAGTTGGTTAGATAAGAATGCCGGTAAAGTTTTGTTACAAGATGACAACAAGTTTTGAAGATATTAATTTTTTTATTTTGGAGGGGTGCGATTAAAGGTTTAAACTTAATTTTGGAGACTTTAGACCCTTCAAAACACATTGAAAAGTGGGTGTAAACATACGCCATTTATGTGGTGATAAAGCACTTGGCGATCTTTTTGGTGCTTCAAACAGTTTGTCAATCGGATACATGGTTCGCAAGTTATGGCCTTCAAAAGTTTGTACTCATAAAATAGGAAATATAATTTGTATTGGACACATAAATGAGTTGTAAAAGGGAGGAACGTGTTTTGATGTGTGTTTTAACAATAGTTACAAAAAATAGAAATAGACATAATAAAATTCAAACCATAACACAATGATTTACGTGGGGAAAACCCTTTCAGGAGAAAAACCTCGCACTCCAAAAGCTGTCCAATATATTATTCAGCAATAAAATATAGATTACAATATACTTGCAGAGAAATCTCTTTGTAGGAGTACCACTCATCAGATATTCAGAGGTAACTCAATAGCTATAATACTTATACACACAACCTCTATCTCACACACCTCATATTGGAGATAAAGTTGGCTATACTTTATTGGGTGGTTTTAGCCCATGGTTTTGTAATATCGTATGACGGTTTCTTATATTGTATCTCCTATATATGAGGTGTGTGAGATTAGAGGTTGTGTGTACAAGTATTATGGCTATTGAGTTACCTCTGAATATTTGATGAGTGGTACTCCTACAAAGAGCTTCTCTGCAAGTATATTGTAATCTATATTTTATTGCTGAATAATATATTGGGCAGCTTTTGGAGTGCGGGGTTTTTCTCCCGAAAGGGTTTTCCCCACGTAAATCATTGTGTTATGGTTTGAATGTTATTATATTTATTTCTATTTTTTGTAGCTATTGTGACGATCTGTAAAAGTTTTTGCATTACCCTCCTCTCAAGGTTAGTGTAGGAAGTTGTTTCACTACTTAACTTCCTTACAAGTGGTATCAGAGCTTGATCATCTTTGGTTTCAGTGGTGGTTTGTTGGGTTTTTTAACTAATTCAGAATAGAGGTGGAGAAATTTAATGGAATGAACTTTGAGATGTGGAAGTTGAAGATGGAAGATCTGCTAATAGATTGATATCTATGGGATGTCCAAAGTGTTAGGGTTTCAAGTAGATCCGAAGCAATATGAACTAACAATTATATGCAAATTTAAATACAAAAGATAAAGGAATAAAACAGGACACAGATAACACAGAGATTTAACGTGGTTCACTCAGAATGGGTTACGTCCACCATACATTGCCATCCAATCTTTCTTATTATCCAGCAAAAACAATACATCAACATTACAATGCCTAAAGCATCCCAACCGCTTATAACATGTTTTTTTAGGGCAACAAACAAAGTTGGCTTTTTTTAGGGTTTTATTACAATGTCATTTTCATCAACAAAAACGTGTTGAGTGTATAATACTTTGTTGATCAGTTGCCACATATCAACACAAAGACTCTCAGATCCTACTACAGTGACTCAATATGATGTTATGAACTGAAAAGCCCAGGGTCTAATCAAACTGTTCATGGCAGACTCTATTATAATCAATGTCCACAAAGAAAACTCTGCAAATAAGCTATGGACTACACTTGGTGAAATGTATCGAGCGAAATCTTTAATAAATCAAATTTTCTTAAGAAATAAATTGTATTCCTTGAGTATGGAAGAGGGTGGACGAATTGCAGACCACCTAGAAGAATTCAATATGTTGGTGGCTCAATTGGCATCTATCAGTGTTAAGATGGACGAAGAGGAGAAATGTCGGATCTTGCTTTGTTTTTTGCTTGATTTATGGGATTCTCTTGTTACGGCTATCGATAGTACTTCTATCCTTTTGAAATCTAAAGATGTGGTGGGTTCCTTACTTGGTGAAGAGATGTAGAGGAAGGTATCCATCAATTCAAAGGAAGCCCCAACTGTTTGTGGAAGACCTAAGGAGAAAGGCAAGAAGAATGAGAAGCGCGATAAATCCAAATCCAAAGGGAGATCAAAATCTACTGGAAAGTGCAAAGTCAATCGTTGGAATTGTGATAAATTGGGTCACATCCATAAGGACTGCAAAGAAGAAAAGATGAAGAGAAAGAAAAAGTTTGATTATGATTCTGAGTCCAAGAAGGAAGATGGTGATGCATTCATTGTAGCTTTGGAAACTCATGCAAGTTATGATGCCTGGTTAATTGACTCAGGTGCATCTTTTCATATTATTTCCAAAAGAGATTGGTTTTCGAAATATGAGGAATTTAATGGAGGTAAGGCGTACTTGGGTGATGATTCACTTTTAGACATTGTTGGTTGGGGTAAAGTTAGAATTAGGTTTTCTGATGGTAGAATAAAAAGCATTAATGGTGTGTTGCATATCCCTAGATTAAAATAAAATCTGTTATCTATGAGCAAACTAATAGATGCGGGTGTGCAGGCAGTCTTTTCTAAAGCAGGACGTAAGTTGATTGAGAGTGTTATGGTAATTGTTAGGGGTTAGTGCAGGATCAAGGGGGGCCAAAAAGTGGCGATGTGAAAAAAATAGCCTTCCTCACTTGCCTTAAAAATGCGAAAATCCGTGTTGACTTTTTGCTTGGCTTGGGTGTCAGTACACCTTGGCCTGGTAATTACCTATGCAAATCGGATATCCGATTTTTATTTGTAATTTTAATTTAAAAAATATATTATGTGTATATTATAATATAATAATATATTATATAATACAATATTATATTATATATAATATGGGTATATGCACGAAGTTGTGGTACCAAAAAGGTGCCACACTTCAAAAAAAAATTAAAAAGTGCATAAGGCGCACGCACTATAGGGCGCACACACTATAGGGCGCGCGCCCTATAGGCTCGGTGTGCCAAGCCTATAGTGTGCATGCCTTATAAGGTTGTGCATTGTAAACAACAAAAAAAACCTTGCTCTGCATTTCTGCATTCCAAACCCGCATTTTGGCATTTTTGGGTGCTATTTTCTTGTGCTCGCCCTTTGTAAAAGCTTGAAATTGGGCACTAAGTTGTCCATCTCTCATCAAAATGCCGCCACGCAATCGAAGAGCTCGAAGAGGTATGTATTTTTATTTTCTTATTTTCATTTTTTTTAATTAATGTGAAGATTAAGCTAGGTTTATTGATTTAAATTTATTTTCATTATCAGAAAATGAGATTAGACAAGAAAATATTGAAAACACTCAATCACCTCCTCATGAAGACCATATTGAAGAAGAAGCACATCAAGAACCTCCTACAATCCCTAGACACCCCATAGGTACACAAGAAAACCTATCAGGTCAAATAGAAAATAGCCAAAAAGAGATTGAAGGTTTAATCACAAGGCTAAAAGATCCCACTAGAACAAACTCCCATAGGACAAACCTTGCCAGTTCTTTGCAATCTATTGTATCTCACATACAATCTATGAGTGGGCAAATAAATTTTTGGTCCCGTAAGAAGGAAGAACAAAAGCAATTTTATGCTGACAAATTATCATATGCAGCAGTGAAGAAAAAGAAAATTAATAAATTTGACTTGTGTGCTCTTTTTACGGACCCCCAAACGAATCAACCTTTACACCCTGGATGTAGGAGATTCCCTATTCATTGGTGTCATCATGAAGGGATTAAGAATAATTTTTGGGATAGGTGGTGGATGGTATTTGATCAGCCCCCATGCAATAATCATGAGGTACCCCAATACTTTTTGAGAAAACTGTACTGTGAGTTTGTCCTTAATGAGATCCCAAACTATTTTGATTTTCTAGATTTCCAAGGTAGAGGTGGGGGTTCCTCACATGATAGAGAGGGTGCACAGCGTGATCCAAATCTCCCACCAAGACCCTTGGCCAGACCTATGGTGGAGCATGTTATTATTCCTTCCATTGTGAAGGAGAGTATTGAGGTCGAAACTCTAGACTTGATTAGCTCACTCACTCAGACCTTTATACAGTATGCTAGTCCTCTAGTAGAGGGTGATGCGAGTGATGATGTTGATTCTTCTAGGCATCGAGTTCTAACTCATTTTTGTCGATCTTGTGGTTCTCTTTGCACTTATGATCCTAACAGTTCTAAGAATGCAGAGTTTTCTACAGAGAACATTGTCATGACAGGATCCTTGCTGAACGAAACATTTGGCATTGATACCCAAGTTCATTTCATTACAAGTTCATTTCATTCTTTTTATTAAATCTTATATGTAAATTTGAGAATATATCTAAATTAGTAAATTATTATGATAAAAAATCAGGGTCAAAGTGTTCACAATACTAGCAACATTCCTGCAACACCCTTTTTCACTACTTTGTCGACTCCACAAGTATACAACGAGTGAAAAAATATAATTATTATATGTAGATAGTTGAACCTTATGTGAATGATTTTCTAATTACTCATTTTGGATGTCAAATAGTTTGATGCTAGAGCTTCAACATCAACACCTCGTAGTGTGTTTCATTGACAATCTTTCACCCAGGTAAACAATTTATCTTTAATGTTGTTATTAAATAATATAGATAGTTTTGGTGATTAATCAATATACTTTGTTTAATTTTCAGATGTTGAATTCAAAGACTCCTCCTTCTGTCCACACGTCAATGGAGCGCGGTGTTGCTGCAGCAGTAGCAAGTTCAACTACTTTAACAAAAGTATGAGACATATTTGTAAATTTAGTAAATTTAGCATTACATTTGTTATCTTAATAATATGTTATTGAAAATTTTAACGACACTTGTATTTAGTTTAATTTATATTATGATGCTTATAGGAGGGGCTTGTCACTCCAGATCATGAACGTGCACCTGTTGTGGATGAGCATCATGATTATTTGTATGCGGTAAGTGACTATTCTATTATATGTCATTCTAAAATTCAATTTTTGTATATGCTAACATCATTCTTTTCATTGTATCAGGTGGAGTTACAAAAAAGTCTAGAGAGGAGGTCGAGTGGACGTACTCGAAAGACACCTGCATCATATACATCTCCATCCCCTCAACAGGCAAAGATATCTCGTGATCTGTTTCCTTCCCCTAGAGGGAAATGAATAGAATAGGGTCCTATGTTGTATGCCTATATGGCAATTTTGAACATATGTTTTGTATTACGAATATGTGACATTCTATCGCCATATGGCTTTTGACAAGCTCCTATTTGACTTTATTGGATACCATGTTGTATGCCTATATGGAAAATTCGAACATATGTTTTGTATTATGAATATGTGACATTCTATGTCCATATGGCTTTTGGCAAGCCCCTATTTGACTTTATTGGATATCATGTTGTATGCCTTTATAGCAATTTTGAACATATGTTTTGTTTTATGAATATGTGAAATTCTAAGTCCATATGGCTTTTGGCAAGCCTATTTGTTTGTATTGGATATATTTGATAGTTTTAATGGTATACAATGTTGCATGGATTTGTAGCTTTTTGGTTAATGCAAATCATTTATCATGGTTATCCATAATTGCAGTACAAATGATTAGATGATTAATTGCACAAAGTTTATTATTACTTAAGCTTTGAACCTAAATATGTGTTTGTAATCCAAGACACAATCCACCCCGATGCGTATGAGCTGACGGTTCGGTGCCGCAACATGACCTTGTAGGATCAGATGGATTGTTCTTATGATTAATGGGCATGGAGAAACGCGATGCCGAATATTGACAACTTTGAGCAATTTGAGCACTTGGGTGATTTGGCTGCTAGGGTGTGGCCTACAACGATTGGGCGATTTGGAGAGCAAAAAGAAGGCATTCCTAGCGTAAACCCGGCCACCCCGACACGTATAAGCTGACGGTTTGGTGTCGCGACGAGCAGATTGAAAGATGGGGCATTGTGCAACTTTTCATTGAACTCATCTGTCACTTTTTGTCGCAACCGAGAAAGAGTCGCCACGAGCAACTGGATCCAAGTCTACCTAAACCGAGAGAGGCTTTTTTAGAGTGCCATAACACTACCCCGTAGGATTGGATAGATCATTCTTATGATTAATGGGCACGGAGAAACGTGATGTCGAATATTGACAACTTTGAGCAATTTGAGCACTTGTGCGATTTGGCTGCTAGGGTGTGGCCCGCAACGATTGGGCGAGTTGGAGAGAAAAAAGAAGGCATTCCTAGCATAAACCCAACCACCCCGACATGTACGAGCTGATGGTCCAGTGCCACGACAAGCGGATTGAAAGATGGGGCATTGTGCAACTTTTCATTGAACTCATCTGACGCTTTTTGTTGCGACCGAGAAAGAGTCGCCACGAACAACTGGATCCGAGTCTACCCAAACTGAGAGAGGCTTTTTTAGAGTGCCATAACACGACCCTGTAGGATTAGATGGATCATTCTTATGATTAACAGGCATGGAGAAACGCGATGCCGAATATTGACAACTTTGAGCATTTTGAGCACTTGGGCGATTTGGCTACTAGGGTGTGGCCCACAACGATCGGGAGCGTTGGAGAGAAAAAAGAAGGCATTCCTAGCGTAAACCCGGCCACCCCAACGTGTAAAAGATGACGGTTCAGTGCCACGACGAGCAGATTGAAAGATGGGGCATTGTGCAACTTTTCATTGAACTCATATGTCGCTTTTTGTCGCGATCAAGAAAGAGTCGCCACGAGCAACTAGATCCGATTCTACCCAAACCGAGAGAGGCTTTTTTAGAGTGCCATAACATGACCCCATAGGATCAAATGGATCATTCTTATGATTAATGGTCATAGAGAAACATGATGCCGAATATTGACAACTTTGAGCAATTTGAGCACTTGGGCGATTTGGCTGCTAGGGTGTGGCCCGCAACGATCGGACGAGTTGGAGAGAGAAAAGAAGGAATTCCTAGCATAAACCCAGCCACCCTGATGCATACAAGCTAATGGTTCAGTGTCGTGATGAGCGGATTGAAAGATGGGGCATTGTGCAACTTTTCATTGAACTCATCTATCACTTTTTGTTGCGACTGAGAAAGAGTCGACACGAGCAACTGGATCCAAGTCTACCCAAACCGAGAGAGGATTTTTTAGAGTGCAATAACATGACCCCGTAGGATCAAACGGATCATTCTTACCTGTCACTAACATCGAGAAAAACCATGCCGAATTTTGATAATTTTTCACACTTTGAGTGATTGACAACAAATGAGCATTTTTTACATGTTTTACCATATTAACAGGGTATACTTCATGAAATGATCCCATGTGATCTCTAATGGTCCAAAATGACATTATTTACATAAAATCACACAAAACAAGACAAAAACATAATTTTTATATTACAATGCCTCAAGTAGTCAAAAATACAAGTCATGTACATATATCCAAATAAGATTGATATTACAATTTTTTACATTTACATTTAATCCAATGAACCATTTGGATCTGCTCTACTCTTTATCGTGTCTAGTATGGCCTCATGGTCAGACTCACGAACCTTCCATAGGTTCTTGTTTAGTGGTCTACCCCCATATCCAATCAAATGAACATTTGAAGCTACAACAAGGTTAGAATAATGAAGAATCTTCCTATGTGTCTCGAAGTCCTCGAACAACCACAAGTTAGACTTCTTCACTGGGTACCTTCTAAGCCATGTACCAGTAACAACTACTAATCTTGTGGGGTACTCAATATTTTCTCCATCTACCATAGGGCGATCCAATTTCTTTTTTGTGTCCACACAACAACACAGGTAATAATATGTTCCTTCTTCATTGTCTTCAGCTGCAATTACTGCATAAACATGCCCTGCAATGATAAAGTGAGAAGAATTTAGCAAATAACTAAGGTAAAATATTAAAGTACAAAAATTGCATGTGGATAATTTACCTGGTTGGACTAAATCTGACACATGGTCAAAGTCAATTGATGCTTCCATCTGTGTGAGTTGTAGTGCACTCGGAGGTTGGTATGTCTCAAGTGGGATTATAGGTTTCATACACCATTCATCCACCCACTCCTTTGACTAACAGTCATTATAGGCACCATCTCTACATGAAGAACAATAACATTCCATCCGCCACATATGGATAGTCCATGAACCTGCATTAGAGCTTTTGAAAGAGTGTAGCTCACTCAATCCTGTCAATGTACAACAATCTTCTAATTTTGCAATGTTGGTATCATCTACCAACCAAAAAAATCTGCGAACTAAAGACTTACCTTGATTACCTGGACCAATTGTACCATTGCACCATTGAACAATCGATTTTGCATCTTTCAAGTTTGCATTCCCTTTGTACTTTAACTCTTCTGGTGCTAAAGCTCTTTTAATACATGCTCCTGCACCATCATGCTCCCCTTTTCCATGCCCAACCTCAGAGAAATTCCACATATGTTGAATAGCAATCAACTTATGCATCCTACTCAACCAATAAAACATCCGAGAGTTCTTAAATTGCGATGCACAATTATCTGACCATATGATATGTTGACGAAATGATATGCCTTGGCTAGCCAAATCATCGTAGAATATCTGAAAACAACCTTGCACAAACTCTGTAGAGTGGAGTGTGAGCGATCATCACTGATGTAAAAATGATACTCCCTCAATATCTTCCTATCCTCTTCCATACTATCATGTGCATGAATGAATGCTATATGCACAAATATGGCAACTTGTGTGGAGTTGTAATATTGTGATTGCACCTCGTTCTGCGGTTGTAGTCTGTAGTTCTCTGCAAAGTCAACAATTGAAATGATTGTATGAAGTGGAAATGTGTCCTTGCATAGCTTAAATTGTGAGTCCAACCAACGAGCTCGATGGTTATGCCTTGCATACTCATACACTATATTCTCATGAAAGATTCCCATAAACTAATACACTGGAATCTTCTCACTAACCAATTCACACCTTTTTGCTTCTTTTCCATCTTTTAGCATGTAGGCCACTGTCTTATATTTTCCAAATTCTACTAATTCATTACAAATTTCTTGTCCAATATCCATATGTTGACAAATTTGTAAATGTCGCAATCCACCACAATCAACACATGTGCCATCCAAGCAACACTTATTGTAATATACTTGACCATCTACTCTTTCACATAAGATGCTAGATATGAATTCCCTTGAAGATGTCGGTGGATCATTTATGTTGCATTCCTGCAAAACATTGTTAGCATGCAAATCTATACATATGCGTTGATAAACATCATAATGGTTAGAAAATTCAATATGTACTCTACAACAAGAAGTTGTGCGTGTGTGATTTATTTTGACATAAAAAGGCTTTACCATTTCAAAGAACCTTTGACTAATTTTTATTTGAGGATACATACATTGAAACTTGGCAAAAAATTGTGTTTGAGTGTTTCAGATGTGGATCATGGATTTTACTACCAATCCTCCTTCTTACAACATCTCTTTGATTTGGAGAGACCCTTGTGTTATTCTTCCAAAAATCTTCAATTAGGGATCTCAAGGCTTCAACAATTGCTTTATCTTTCCGTGGTAATCTACCTGAAAATGCCCATAACTCATTGTTATATGGATCCTCCGCTCTTTGTCGCCTTCCCAAAGCTCTCATTAGAGTTTGTCTACTTATCTTCAATTGTTTACTTGTCTTTCTAAGGAGGCGAGCTTTCTTAGTTTGAGTGCTTACAATTGTTAATGTAATGACACGTCGTGTGGCATTACTATCTTTTGTGTGTGAGTTAGAACCAACAGTATCATATGCATTCATCAAATTCTTCACAATAGATTTGTCGCTTGATTCAATCGATGTTCTTAGCCCAAGAATCTTCATTATAGGCCTAAATTTCAGATTTCTCATCATTTCAACAAATAGTTGACATCTTCCTGTCTAATTTAAAGGCTCAAAAAATATTTTTCATATCCGGTTAGCATGTCTTTGACAAGTACGCTTCGGAAACTTGTCAACCATTGGTTTCAAAATATTAGCATCAATATCAATCAAATACTTAGGCTTTCTATGCAAAACTCTAGGAGGTGTTCTCAAACTTTGAGTTATCTCAAGATTAGGAATGTCAACAACATTAGGGATAGGTGGCATACCTTCAAGTGGAGATGAAAATGATGACATACCTTGAAATTGAGGTGTACAAGATGGTGTAGCTCCAATACTTGATGTCAGTCGTGAAGTACTTGCAACGTCAAATGTCATAGAGGGAGTGCATTCAATATGAGATGTTGTAGACACCAACAGTGTGCCAATAAGAGATGGTGTGCCTTCAACTTGAGATGTAAGAGATGGGGTGCCTTCAACTTGAATTGTTGTAGACATGCTCTCAACCTCGGGATTCAATTGTCTCATTGCACGAAGGTTTTGCATCTGTTGCCTTTGTGTGGCCAATTTTGTCTCTCTCTTAGATTCGATGGATATTTCATGTTCCTCTTTAATTGGCACCTCTTCAATTGACACCTCTTCTTCTATGGTATTCAATTTCCTTTGTTCACGAAGTTGCTTCATTCCTTCTCTTTTTTTTGCATTCTTAGCTTCACGCTCTTCCAATGTTACATTTTTTGGTCGTTTCCTCGGCATGATGATGATGCTGCATATGTTTAAATGGATATATGAAATTGAAATTATTTCATGTATTCCTTTTCTAAATTATTTCATAAGATCTTAAAAAGGATGTATGAAATTGCAAATTTTGTTTTAAACCACTAAACAAATAATTTTCTTATGCAACTTCCTTCAAATGCATTGTTGAATCTAATGTAAATCTAATAGGATTATAATCAATTTTGACTCACACTTTTATTCTAACATTTAAACAAAATAACACTTAATAAGTATTTGATTTATAAAAACAAGAAAATATTACCTCAATTATTCAAATTTGATAAAAAAACTATGTTCTTCCTCTTTGACGTTGCCAAATGAAAAAAAAGGTGGTGGAGAGCTAATGGAATGTATAAAATAACCTTGCATAAAATGTCAACACCATGCAAAAAGCATTTTTTGTCTGATCATGCACAGAAAGAAGACAAAATGAGAGAATGTGGGCTTGGATCACAGGTCAAGGGTCCCATATAACCATTTTTTAGTGCAGCTCATTTGGCTAGCACCAAATGACTTCCATTGAAATTTTTTACCTTAAACTAAACACTAACTATATACCCTATAACCTTTTTTTTGTGCAGCTCATTTGGCTAGCGCCAAATGACTTCCATTGAATTTTTTTTCCTTTCATAAATTTCTACTCTATACCCTATAACCTTTTTTTTGTGCAGCTCATTTGGCTAGTGCCAAATATGGCGCTAGCCATATTTTGCACTAGCCAAATGACTTCCATTGAAATGTTTTAACCTGTGATAAATTTCTACTCTATACCCTATAGTTTGATAGCCACAACCATAAAAATTTCTACTCTTCCCTAGTTTGATAGTCGTATAGTGTCCTAAGGGGTCAAATGGTGTCCTAAGGGGTCATATGGTGTCCTATGACCCCTTAGGACACCATAAGACCCATTAGGACACAATATGGTGTCGTTATGGGTCGTATGGACACCTAAGGGGTCATATGGTGTCCTATAGGGCCATAGGACACCATATGACCCCTTAAGTGTCGTTATGGGTCGTATGGTGTCGTAAGGGGTCATATGGTGTCCTATGGGGCCATAGGACACCATATGACCCCTTAGGTGTTGTTATGGGTCGTATGGTGTCGTAAGGGGTCATATGGTGTCCTATGACCCCTTAGGACACCATATGACCCCGTAGGACATAATAGGGTGTCATTATGGGCTGTATGTTGTCCTAAGGGGTGGTATGGTGTCTTATGACCCCTTAGGACACCATATGACCCCTTAGGACACAATACGGTGTCGTTATGGGTCATATGGTGTCCTAAGGGGTCATATGGTGTCCTATGAACCATTAGGACACCATATGACTCGTTAGGACACATTATGGTGTCGTTATGGGTTGTATGGACACCATATGACCCCTTAGGTTTTGTTATGGGTCGTATGGTGTCGTAAGGGGTCATATGGTGTCCCATGACCCCTTAGGACACCATATGACCCCTTAGGACATAATAGGGTGTCGTTATGGGTTGTATGGTGTCCTAAGGGGTCATATGGTGTCTTATGACCCCTTAGGACACCATATGGCCCCTTAGGACACAATATGGTGTCGTTATGGGTTGTATGGTGTCCTAAGGGGTCATATGGTGTCTTATGACCCCTTAGGACACCATATGACCCCTTAGGACACAATACGGTGTCGTTATGGGTCATATGGTGTCCTATGACCCCTTAGGACACCATATGACCCGTTAGGACACAATATGATGTCGTTATGGGTCGTATGGTGTAGTAAGGGGTCATATGGTGTCCTATGACCCCTTAGGACACCATATGACCCCCTAGGACACAATAGGGTGTCGTTATGGGTTGTATGGTTTCCTAAGGGGTTATATGGTGTCTTATGACCCCTTAGGACACCATATGAGCCATTAGGACACAATATGGTGTTTTTATGGGTAGTATGGTGTCCTAAGGGGTCATATGGTGTCCTATGACCCCTTAGGACACCATATGACCCCTTAGGACATAATATGGTGTTATTATGGGTCGTATGGACACCTAAGGGGTCATATGATGTCCTATGGGGCCATAGGACACCATATGACAACTTAGGTGTCGTTATGGGTCGTATGGTGTCGTAAGGGGTTATATGGTGTCTTATGACCCCTTAGGACACCATATGACCCCCTAGGACATAATAGGGTGTCGTTATGGGTCGTATGGTGTCCTAAGGGGTCATATGATGTCTTATGACCCCTTAGGACACCATATGGCCCCTTAGGACACAATATGGTATCGTTATGGGTCGTATAGTGTCCTAAGGGGTCATATGGTGTCTTATGACACCTTAGGACACCATATGGCCCCTCAGGACACAATATGGTGTCATTATGGGTCGTATGGTGTCCTAAGGGGTCATATGGTGTCTTCTGACCCCTTAGGACACAATACGGTGTCATTATGGATCGTATGGTGTCCTAAGGGGTCATATGGTGTCCTATGACCCATTAGGACACCATATGACCCATTAGGACACAATATGGTGTCGTTATGGGTCTTATGGACACCTAAGGGGTCATATGGTGTCCTATGGGGCCATAGGACACAATATGACCCCTTAGGTGTCGTTATGGGTCGTAAGGTGTCGTAAGGGGTCATATGGTGTCCTATGACCCCTTACGACACCATATGACCCCTTAGGACACAATAGGGTGTCGTTATGGGATGTATTGTGTCCTAAGGGGTTATATGGTGTCTTATGACCCCTTAGGACACCATATGATCCCTTAGGACACAATACGGTGTCGTTATGGGTTGTATGGTGTCCTAAGGGGTCATATGGTGTCCTATGACCCCTTAGGACACCATATGACCCATTAGGACACAATATGGTGTTTTTATGGGTCGTATGGACACCTAAGGGGTCATATGGTGTCCTATGGGGCCATAGGACACCATATGAGCCCTTAGGTATCGTTATGGGTCGTATGGTGTTGTAAGGGGTCATATGGTGTCCTATGACCCCTTACGACACCATATGACCCCTTAGGACATAATATGGTGTTGTTATGGGTCGTATGGACACCTAGGGGGTCATATGATGTCCTATAGGGCGATAGGACACCATATGACCCCTTAGGTGTCGTTATGGGTCGTATGGTGTCGTAAGGGGTCATATGGTGTCCTATGACCTGTTAGGACACCATATGACCCCCTAGGACATAATAGGGTGTCGTTATGGGTCGTATGGTGTCCTAAGGTGTCATATGGTGTCCTATGACTCCTTAGGACACCATATGACCCCTTAGGACATAATATGGTGTTGTTATGGGTCGTATGGACACCTAAGGGGTCATATGATGTCCTATGGGGCCATAGGAAACCATATGACCCCTTAGGTGTCATTATGGGTCGTATGGTGTCGTAAGGGGCCATATGGTGTCCTATGACCCCTTAGGACACCATATGACCCCCTAGGACACAATAGGGTGTCGTTATGGGTTGTATGGTGTCCTAAGGTGTTATATGGTGTCTTATGACCCCATAGGACACCATATGAGCCCTTAGGACACAATGTGGTGTTTTTATGGTTAGTATGGTGTCCTAAGGTGTCATATGGTGTCCTATTGCCCCTTAGGATACCATATGACCCCTTAGGACATAATGTGGTGTTGTTATGGGTCGTATGGACACCTAAGGGGTCATATGATGTCCTATGGGGCCATAGGAAACCATATGACCCCTTAGGTGTCATTATGGGTCGTATGGTGTCGTAAGGGATCATATGGTGTCCTATGACCCCTTAGGACACCATATGACCCCCTAGGACATAATAGGGTGTCGTTATGGGTCGTATGGTGTCCTAAGGGGTCATATGGTGTTTTATGACCTCTTAGGACACCATATGGCCCCTTAGGACACAATATGGTGTTGTTATGGGTCGTATGGTGTCCTAAGGGGTCATATGGTGTCTTATGACCCCTTAGGACACCATATGGTGTCGTTATGGGTCGTATGGTGTCCTAAGGGGTCATATGGTGTCTTATGACCCCTTAGGACACCATATGACCCCTTAGGACACAATACGGTGTCATTATGGGTCGTATGGTGTCCTAAGGGGTCATATGGTGTCCTATGACCCCTTAGGACACCATATGACCCATTAGGACACAATATTGTGTCATTATGGGTCTTATGGACACCTAAGGGGTCATATGGTGTCCTATGGGGCCATAGGACACAATATGACCCCTTAGGTGTCGTTATGGGTCGTATGGTGTCGTAAGGGGTCATATGGTGTCCTATGACCCCTTAAAACACCGTATGACCCCTTAGGACACAATAGGGTGTTGTTATGGGTGGTATTGTGTCCTAAGGGGTTATATGGTGTCTTATGACCCCTTAGGACACCATATGATCCCTTAGGACACAATACGGTGTCGTTATGGGTCGTATGGTGTCCTAAGGGGTCATATGGTGTCCTATGACCCCTTAGGACACCATATGACCCATTAGGACAAAATATGGTGTCGTTATGGGTCGTATGGACACCTAAGGGGTCATATGGTGTCCTATGGGCTGATAGGACACCATATGACCCCTTAGGTGTCATTATGGGTTGTATGGTGTCGTAAGGGGTCATATGGTGTCATATGGGGCCATAGGACATGATATGACCCCTTAGGTGTCGTTATGGGTCGTATGGTGTCGTAAGGGGTCATATGGTGTCCTATGACCCCTTAGGACACCATATGACCCCTTAGGACATAATATGGTGTTGTTATGGGTCGTATGGACACCCAAGGGGTCATATGATGTCCTATGGGGCCGTAGGACACCATATGACCCCTTAGGTGTCGTTATGGGTCGTATGGTGTCGTAAGGGGTCATATGGTGTCCTATGACACCTTAGGACACCATATGACCCCCTAGGACATAATAGGGTGTCGTTATGGGTCATATGGTGTCCTAAGGGGTCATATGGTGTCCTATGACCCCTTAGGACACCATATGACCCCTCAGGACATAATATGGTGTTGTTATGGGTCGTATGGACACCTAAGGGGTCATATGATGTCCTATGGGGCCATAGGAAACCATATGACCCCTTAGGTGTTGTTATGGGTCATATGGTGTCATAAGGGGCCATATGGTGTCCTATAACACCTTAGGACACCATATGACCCCCTAGGACACAATAGGGTGTCATTATGGGTCGTATGGTGTCCTAAGGGGTCATATGGTGTCTTATGACCCCTTAGGACACCATATGACCCCTTAGGACATAATACGATGTCATTATGGGTCGTATAGTGTCCTAAGGGGTCATATGTTGTCCTACGACCTCTTAGGACACCATATGACCCATTAGGACACAATATGGTGTCGTTATGGGTCGTCTAGACACCTAAGGGGTCATATGGTGTCCTATGGGGCCATAGGACACCATATGACCCCTTAGGTGTCATTATGGGTTGTATGGTGTCCTTTGACCCCTTAGGACACCATACGACCCCCTAGGACACAATAGGGTGTCGTTATGGGTCGTATGGTGTCCTAAGGGGTTATATGGTGTCTTATGACACCTTTGGACACCATATGACACCTTAGGACACAATATGGTGTCGTAATGGGTTGTATGGTGTCCGAAGGGGTCATATGGTGTCCTATGACCCCTAAGGACACCATATGACCCCTTAGGACAGAATATGGTTTTGTTATGGGTCGTATGGACACCTAAGGGGTCATATGATGTCCTTTGGGGCCATAGGACACCATATGACCCCTTAGGTGTCATTATGGGTCGTATGGTGTTGTAAGGGGTCATATGGTGTCCTATGACCCCTTAGGACACCATATGACCCCCGAGGACATAATAGGGTGTCATTATGGGTCGTATGGTGTCCTAACGGGTCATATGGTATCTTATGACCCCTTAGGACACCATATGGCCCCTTGGGACACAATATGGTGTCGTTATGGGTTGTATGGTGTCCTAAGGGGTCATATGGTGTCTGATGACCCCTTAGGACACCATATGACCCCTTAGGACACAATACGGTGTCGTTATGGGTTGTATGGTGTCCTAATGGGTCATACAATGTCCTATGACCCCTTAGGACACCATATGACCCATTAGGACACAATATGGTGTCGTTATGGGTCGTATGGACACCTAAGGGGTCATATGGTGTCCTATGGGGCCATAGGACACCATATGACCCCTTAGGTGTCATTATGGGTCATATGGTGTCCTATGGGGCCATAGGACACCATATGACCCCCTAGGACACAATAGGGTATCGTTATGGGTCTTATGGTGTCCGAAGGGGTTATATGGTGTCTTATGACCCCTTAGGACACCATATGACCCCTTAGGACACAATATGGTGTCATTATGGGTCGTAGGGTGTCCTAAGCAGTCATATGGTGTCCTATGACCCCTTAGGACACCATATGACCCCATAGGACATAATATGGTGTTGTTATGTGTCGTATGGACACCTAAGGGGTCATATGATGTCCTATGGGGCCATAGGACACTATATGACCCCTTAGGTGTCGTTATGGGTCGTATCATGTCGTAAGGGGATCATATGGTGTCCTATGACCCCTTAGGACACCATATGATCCCCTAGGACATAATAGGGTGTCATTATGGGTCGTATGGTGTCCTAAGGTGTCATATGGTGTCTTATGAGCCCTTAGGACACCATATGACCTCTTAGGACACAATACAGTGTCATTATGGGTCATATGTTGTCCTAAGGGGTCATATGGTGTCCTATGACCCCTTAGGACACCATATGACCCGTTAGGACACAATATGGTGTCATTATGGGTCGTATGGACACCTAAGGGGTCATATGGTGTCTTATGGGGCCATAGGACACCATATGACCCCTTCGGTGTCGTTATGGGTCGTATGGTGTCATAAGGGGTCATATGGTGTCTTATGACCCCTTAGGACACCATATGACCCCCTAGGACACAATAGGGTGTCGTTATGGGTCGTATGGTGTTCGAAGGGGTCATATGGTGTCTTATGACCCCTTAGGACACCGTATGACCCCTTAGAACACAATACAGTGTCGTTATGGGTTGTATGGTGTCCTAAGCGGTCATATGGTGTCCTATGACCCCTTAGGACACCATATGACCCCTTAGGACATAATATGGTGTTGTTACATGTTGTATGGACACCTAAGGGGTCATATGATGTCCTATGGGGCCATAGGACACTATATGACCCCTTAGGTGTCGTTATGGGTCGTATGGCGTCGTAAGGGGATCATATGGTGTCTTATGACCCCTTAGGACACCATATGATCCCCTAGGACATAATAGGGTGTCGTTATGGGTCGTATGGTGTCCTAAGGTGTCATATGGTGTCTTATGACCACTTAGGACACCATATGACCTCTTAGGACACAATACAGTGTCGTTATGGGTCATATGTTGTCCTAAGGGGTCATATGGTGTCCTATGACCCTTTAGGACACCATATGACCCGTTAGGACACAATATGGTGTCATTATGGGTCGTATGGACACCTAAGGGGTCATATGGTGTCTTATGGGGCCATAGGACACCATATGACCCCTTAGGTGTTGTTATGGGTCGTATGGTGTCATAAGGGGTCATATGGTGTCCTATGACCCCTTAGGACACCATATGATCCCCTAGGACACAATAGGGTGTTGTTATGGGTTGTATGGTGTTATAAGGGGTCATATGGTGTCTTATGACCCCTTAGGACACCATATGACCCCTTAGAACACAATACAATGTCGTTATGGGTTGTATGGTGTCCTAAGAGGTCATATGGTGTCTTATGACCCCTTAGGACACAATACGACCCATTAAGACACAATATGGTGTCATTATGGGTTGTATGGTGTCCTAAGGGGTCATATGGTGTCCTATGACCCATTAAGACACCATATGGTTCCATTATGTGTCCTATGGTGTCCTAAGGGGTCATATGGTGTCCTATGACCACTTAGGAGAAAATATGGTGTTGTTATGAGTCCTATGGTAACCTAAGAGGTCATATGGTGTCCTATGACCCCTTAGGACACCATATGACCCCTTAGGTGTCGTTAGGGGTCATTTTGTGTCCTAAGGGGTCATCTGGTGTCCTATGACCCCTTAGGACCTAGAGAGAGGAGGGAGTGAGGAAAAAATTGAGGGAAAGAGTTGAGAGAGGGAATTATATGGGTGTAAGGATGAAGAGGGAGATAGCTCGAGGGATAGGAGAATAAGGGAATTGTGAGAGCTAGAGAGGGGAAGGACAAAGAAGAGTTTGTATCTATTCCACATTTGGCGCGCGCCAAATAGGGAGAGTGCCAAATGTGTACATAGAAACCCCCATCTCACTTCTCCCTTGTTTATCTCCCTTCCCTCGTAGTTCCATCTCTCTCTATGAACTAGATCTCATATTCTCTCTCTCCCCTTACCTCTTCTCGGGCTCTTCATTCTTATAGATACATACTCTTCTTTGTCCCTCCCCTTTCTAGCTCTCACAATTCCCTTATTATGCTATCCCTCAAACTATCTCCCTCTTCATCCATATTTGGCGCATGCCAAATGTGGAATATGGGCCACATTTGGTGCGCGCCAAATGGAATATCCATTCATCACATTTGGCGCACGCCAAATAGGGCGAGCGCCATATTTGGCGCATGCCAAATAGGGCGCTCACCATATTTGGCGAGCACCAAATGTCCCGCTTTGGGAAACACCAAACCTATGGTTTGGATTTGCCTTGGGCATCCAACCCAAAGGTTTGGATGACCATTTCAGGCTAGAGACGTGTTTTTGTCAGAACATTGAAAATTTTGTATTTTTGGTCGTGCTCTCCGTCAGGTTTGCACGTGTTTCAATGAAGTTAAAAAAAAATACTGTGGTAAACTTGAGCTCCCTCTTAGCTATCCAAAAATGTAATTTATTTCAAATTTTGATTTCATTAAGTCTTTGATCTATAATTTCTTTTGTTAGTGTGTCTGTTTTTTGTCAAAAACCAACATGCACTATTTTGGGTCTAGATTTTTACACGTTCATCAGATTTTGAAAAAAATTACATTTTTAGAAACTAGACTCCATTCTACACAATTAAAAGAAAAAGTTTTGATTTTTGATTTGTTTTCAATGACTTTAGGGGGGAGCATGCTCAAATTTGTGTTTTTCAGGATGTGTCCACTTTGAAAATTAGGAAAAAATCATATACTCATTAAAAAATTAGCTGAAAATTCTAGCATAAACTTCAAGGTGTTAGCTAATTTCTCACTGAAGCGATTTTACAAATTCAAAAAAAAAGTTAACATTTTAGGGGGGGCACAACAGACGCCATGTTATGTTTTTTGCATAAAAATGGGACCACTTTTTGTGGCCCCTCTTTTTCAAGCCCTTAATCTCCACCATTTTCAAAAAAAATTAGTAGTTTAGAAAGTAGACTCGAAGCACTCTGACTCTTGTTCTTGTTGCATCTTCAAATTTGGAGTGTAACTATCTTCAATTTGTCATTGAAGTTCAGACTTTGCTGATTTCAGAAAAAATTGGCATCTTAAGACCCCCTTTTGGTACCACAACTTGGTGCACATACCCATATAATATATATAATATAATACAATACGTATTATATAATATAATAATATATAATATAATACAATACGTATTATATAATATAATAATATATTATATAATACGTATTATATAATACAATATTATATTATATATAATATAATATAATATAATATAATATAATATAATATAATATAATATAATATAATATAATATAATATAATATAATATAATATAATATTATATTATATTATATATTATAATATATATAATATAATACAATACATATTATATAATATAATAATATATTATTATATTATATATGTTATTTAAAAATAATTTAAATATAAAAATCGGATATCCGATTTTCTGAGACTTTTATATTTCGACAGTGACAGCCCTTGAGTCATTTTTAACTCATGGGCCACACGATTTCATCAAAATCCGATATCCGGTGCACCCGATATCCGGTGTTTTGGCAAAATATTGCTAAAAAATAGATTGAGAGGTAAGAATTTTATCGTTTTCAATCATTTTCATTCATTTTTTGTATTTTTTGTTAATGTTTATTTTATTTTTCATTGAAAATATAGTTTTTTCATCTGAAAACTAGGTTTTTTAAAATCAAATACCTAATTGTTTAAATTTGTTAACTAAATTTAATTGTTTACATTCAATTAGGTTAAAAATGGGGGATAACAATGAAAACCCTGACCAACCACAATTGCAACAACCAAATCCTCATTTGCCAAACCCCCCCTCAATTTAAGATTTGATTGCACAAAGTTTGAATGAATTGAGGGGGATTCCAGAAGTATATCGTAGGATCCCTCGTCTAAACCCAATGTTTGATCCTCTCACGTTGATCATAAAAAGTATGGAAACCATGACTGAGGAGCACAATGCCGCCCTTTTGTGGCACGATTCTATGAGGGAAAAATATGCAGATGGCTTGTCTTATAAGGATATCAAGGATCTCGAGATATCCAAAGCCGAAATCGCCTCATTGTTTGTCAATCCCCGTAATGGTCAGCCCGTAGATCCCAAAAAAACAAAACTTTCTATTAAATGGTGCACAAATGATGGGATTGTGAAAATTTTTTGGGATCGTTGGTGGATGGTTTTCGACAAACCACCCAACAACAATCTTGATAACCCCTTCTATTTCATAAAAAAATTGTATGCTGAGTTTGTTTTAAACAAACATGTGAACTACTTTGACATCCAACCTTTCCAGGGTGTAGGTTTAGGTATGCCCCAAAATAGACTTGGGGCAGTCAGAGTAGTCCAGGGCCCATATGTCCCCCTCCTCCCGTTGATCCCCCACCTATAGTGCAGCATCCTGATATCATTTGTGAGGCGGCTTCACGGACTATATCGGCTATTCACTCTTTGAGTAGCCTTTTGGTTTCTCAGGCTGCATCAGTAGCTCAGCCTACTCTTGATGGTGGCAGTGCATCTGGTGTCGTTGACATGTCATCATCGGCTCCACACATATGCGTGCCCCATAGTTGTGTCATGTGTGGGCACGTATGCTTGGGTCCAGTTGGACAGCCCGTTGATCCTCTTGTGGATAGGGCAGATTATGAGGTGCATGAGATGCATGATGCACCAGATGTTATTAAACAGACTAGAGGATACCCTAGGGAGTCCTCACATGCTAGAGGCGAGGAGGCACTGTCATCATACATTGATGATGTAGTGGTAAGATTTGTATTTTCACAGTTCATGTTATATTTTAATCAAATATTTATAAATTAGATAATATTAAGTACTAATTTTTATTTACATGGTCTATTTAACAGTTGATGACTGAGGATGAGTTGAGATAGATTCAGGAGGGCACCTTGTCGGCCATTTCATTTGGCCTTGATAGCTTGATGGTACATATATTATTGCACCTAGTCATTTGTATTTTATTGTACATACATGCTCATCATTTATATTGGTATTAATTAGATTATGTAGTAACTTGCATGTATATCTTATTTTACTCTGGTAGGGCACAAGCAGCACAAGTGCGGGGCAGTGTGATTTAGGATCTGGTAGTGCAGTTGGAGACAAGGGAAAGGTAATTGAATGCAAATATGATTGAATGAATAGTTTAAATAACTTATAGTGATTATACATGTCTAGACATAGATTGATTGTTTCATATACTTGTTGTGTATATATACAAAGAATTCTTGGCTTCACATCCTTGATGACTACACCCAGTATACCTAAAGAAGAAGAGATGCCTCAAGTAGATGTGTGTTTATTTTATTTTTTGATTAGTAGATATAATTTGTTATTATCAGTGACAATTATATGCTAACTTGTATCAATGTCATGTTTCTCAACATATGTAGGTTGTGTATCAAAATATTCAAAACATACCTCCTCTACCGAAGACATACATCAAGAGTCCTACAAAGCTGAAGAGAAAATGTGGAGATGAGGTAAACATGAATAGTTCAATTATAGTTCATTTTTATGTTAACTTTTTGAATGTGAATTATATAATATAACTAATATTAATCATGGTTTGTTTTTCTTGTGCAGGATCCTTCAGAGCCGAGCAGTGCGGCGAAGAGGATCGATTTTGATGATCCATCAACAACTTAGGATGTTAGAGATAGTTTTGGGATGCTTACATGTCTATTTGGCATGTATATGTTGTATATGGACATACATTCACGTATTTAGACATACATTTTATTTCAGTTGACGTTTATGCCATATTTGTGTATGGACATACATTTGTAATCATTTGACATTTTTATATATACAGAAGTTGATATTCGATCATATAAATTATTGCTCATCTGTGCGTGGTGTTATCATGGAAATCTTTAATCTTCATTCCAATAATTAACAATGGTTAATAATGGCTATTTAATGAACAATACAATTCATTTCATTTCATTGTAAGTGTTGTTTTTATAATGAACAATATAATTCATTTAATGAACAATACAATACAATTCATTTAATGAACAATACAATTTATGAACAATACAATTCATTTAATCAACAATACAATACAATTCATTCAATGAACAATACAATTCATTTAATGAACAATACTTGATACAATTCATTATTACCCTATGCATGGTCCTATTTTGCCCCCCACCTCGATCGAATGTTCCGAGTTTTATTAGGGCAGCAATTTTTCGGTTGGCGAAAAAATCGTCAGTCTCACTCAATCGAATGTTGTCGCGTGGCCGATTTCTTGTTCTGCTCGTTGCGATGACGAACTGGCGGCTCCAACATGTCCAATTAAGCATTATTACCCTACGCATGCTCCTATTTTTCCCCCCCACTCGATCCAAGCTCGAGGTCATACCCTACCGACGTCGCCCCTTGAGTGCCCTAAGTGCTCAGTCAAACGTTGACGGGCCCTAACTCAAAATCCGTGGCACCTGCGAATGATCCATTTCAATCTATGGGGCCACGAGAGGGGTCCCTACAAAATCCTATCTCGGTTTTTCAATTTGCCCTACGGTTTTATTAGGACATCAATTTTTCTGTTGGTGAAAAAATCGTTAGTCTCACTCAATCGAATGTTGTCATGTGGCCGATTTCTCGTTCTACTCATTGCAATGATGAACCATTAGCTCCGACATGTCTAGTTAGGCATTATTACCCTACGCATGCTCCTATTTTGCCCCCCCACTTGATCCAACGCTCGGGGTCATACCCTACCGACATCATCCCTTGAGTGCCCTAAGTGCTCAAAATTGTCAAACTTTGATGGGCCCTAACTCAGAATCCATGGCACCTGCGAATGATCTGTTTGAACCTACGGGGCCATGAGAGGGGTCCCTACAAAAGCCTATCTTGGTTTTTCAAGTTGCCCTATGGTTTTATTAGGGAAGCAATTTTTTGGTTAGCGAAAAAATCGTCAGTCTCACTCAATCAAATGTTGTCGCATGGCCAATTTCTCGTTCTGCTCGTCGTGATGACGAACGGTCGGCTCTGACATGTCCAGTTGGGCATTATTACCCTACACATGCTCCTATTTTGCACCCCCACTCGATCCAACGCTCGGGGTCATACCCTATCGTCATCGTCCCTTGAGTGCCCTAAGTGCTCAAAATTGTCAAACTTTGACAGGCTCTAACTAGAAATTTGTGGTACCTGCAAATGATCCATTTGAACCTATGGGGCCATGAGAGGGGTCCCTACAAAAGCCTATCTCGGTTTTTCAAGCTGTCCTACGGTTTTATTAGGGCAACAATTTTTCTGTTGGCAAAAAAATCGTTAGTCTCACTCAATTGAATGTTATCGCGTGGCCAATTTCTCGTTTTGCTCGTCGCGATGATGAACCGTCAGCTCTGACATGTCTAGTTAGGAATTATTACCCTACGCATGATCCTATTTCCCCCCCCCCCACTCAATCCAAGACTCGCAGTCATACCCTACCGGCATCGTCCCTTGAGCGCACTAAGTGCTCAAAATTATGAAACTTTGACGGGCCCTAACTCAGAATTCATGGCACCTGCAAATGATCCATTTGAATCTACAGGGCTACGAGAGGGGTCCTTACAAAAGCCTATCTCGGTTTTTCAATTTGCCCTACGGTTTTATCAGGGCAGCAATATTTCAGTTGGCAAAAAAATCGTCAGTCTCACTCAATCAAATGTTGTCGCGTGGCCGATTTCTCATTCTGCTTGTTGCGATGATGAACCATCGGCTTTGACATGTCCAGTTAGGCTTTATTACCCTACACATGCTCCTATTTTTCCCGCCCACTCGATCCAACGCTCGGGGTCATACCCTACCGACGTCGTCCCTTGAGTGCCCTAACTCAAAATCTGTGGCACCTGCAAATGATCTGTTTGAACCTACAGGGCCACGAGAGGGGTCCCTACAAAAGCCTATCTCAGTTTTTCAAGTTTCCCTATTGTTTTATTAGGGCAACAATTTTTCTGTTAGTGAAAAAATCATCAGTCTCACTCAATCAAATGTTGTCGCGTGGCCGATTTCTTGTTTTGCTCGTCGCAATGACGAACCGTCGGCTCTGACATGTCCAATTAGGCATTATTACCCTACGCATGCTCCTATTTTCCCCCCTCACTCAATCCAACGCTCGGGGTCATACCCTACTGGCGTCGTCCCTTGAGGGCCCTAAGTGCTCAAAATTGTCAAACTTTGACGGGCCCTAACTCGGAATCCGTGGCACCTGTGAATGATCTGTTTGAACCTACGGAGCCACAAGATGAGTTCCTACAAATGCCTATCTTGGTTTTTCAAGTTCCCTATGATTTTATTAGGGCAGCAATTTTTCGGTTGGCAAAAAAATCGTCAGTCTCACTCAATTGAATGTTGTCACGTGGCCAATTTCTCGTTCTGCTCATCGTGATGATGAACCGTCGGCTTTGACATGTCCAGTTAGGCATTATTACCCTACACATGCTCCTATTTCCCCCCCCCACTCGATCCAACGCTCAGGGTCATACCCTACCGAGGTCGTCCCTTGAGTGCCCAAGTGCTCAAAACTGTCAAAATCTGATGGGCCCTAACTAGGAATCTGTGGTACCTACGAATGATCCGTTTGAACCTGCGGGGCCATGAGAGGGGTCCCTACAAAATCCTATCTCGGTTTTTCAAGTTGCCCTACGGTTTTATTAGGGCATCAATTTTTCTGTTGGCAAAAAAATCGTCAGTCTCACTCAATCGAATGTTGTCGCATGGTCGATTTCTCGTTCTGCTCGTTGCGATGATGAACTGTCTGCTCCAACATGTCCAGTTAGGCATTATTACCCTATGCATACTCCTATTTTCCCCCCCCACTCAATCCAACGCTCAGGGTCATACCCTACCGGCGTCGTCCCTTGAGTGCTAAAATTATATATAAACAAGCATTACACTGTAGACACATAATGATCATCAATATTTCCATGTATTGTATACACATAATTACCATTACACTTGCATGTGACATCCATGAAGGGATATGCAAACATGATTTTTTTTTTCATTATCAATACAACTACACCAATGTACTCATGTATAGATACATGGACATTGTATATCATCATAACAATGTTACATCAATTCACATCCATATACAAATACAACATCCCACTTCATCTGCATCAGACATCCTCATGTCCTAAGAGAAAAGCTTACGTACAGCAATGCGTGCATATAAATGAAGACCAAAATAAGTAACCTTTTAATGCAAAATGAATGTGCTACAAGAAACAAATTATAACACTTAATACAAATTAGTTTGGAAAATTATAAATAGATCATTTTGAAACATTTTTAAGATGCACAAGATTGTATAATTACAAAACTTACCATTTTCTCTACAAAGTATACAAGCATAACTTTGAAGAAAGATGCATGTTGATTAAAGCCCTTCTCACTGCATTTCTCTGCATGGTTGAAGACGATGGTAGATATGGTCATTTCTAAATAGAAATACATTCACTTGACTTAATTTTCTTGACTTAATGTTTATGCACAAAATTTTATCTCAATAATGCACAAAAGAATATGTACCATCACATTGTCCGTGCCAAAATTGTTGAATCTCTTCCTTCACATTGTCAGTCAACTTTCTATCAACACGTGGAAGCCTCCCACCAAATTCCCATGTATCTTGTTGAAGTGGATCATCAAGTATTTGTCTTCGTGCAAGTGCTCTATCCAAAGTTTTACGGTTTATGTTAAAATCAACACAAGTTTGTCTCATTTGATGAGCCTTCCTCATGTGATGGCTTACTAAGGAGGTTGTAATCACTCTTCGAGCAGCTCTCTTATCTCTTTCTTTGGTATTCTTTCCAATAGTATTGAGAGCGTCAAATAGATTTTTTGCAATAATAGAATTTCTCTCCATCTTCTTGTTCATATGAATCTTCAATTTGTTTAGCAATTGTCTCACCTTTATCATCTTTAGCAATTGAACAAAGAGTTGGCATTGCTTGGTCAATGTTTTATTGCTAAAATTTTGGTTGAAAAGTTGTGTAGCCCACAACCGAACGGTTCTTGTTGACCTCTTGCCTTCAAGATTCGCAATAATGTTCTCATCGATTTCAAATAACCATTTTGGGGTTCTTGAAGGTCTTGGATTTGGAATTTATCTTTCATCCATGAGAGGGTCTTCATTTCTAAAGTAATTAGGTGTTACATATGGTTCACTTGGTTGAGCAATTCCACCTTCAATGTTAAAGTTTTCCATATTTTCACCTCCTATGTCAAAATTTTCCACATGTTGAGCATTTTCATGATCACTTTCAACATTTTCAAAATTTTCAATAACTTGTGGCACATTTTCAAATTCAATTTCCTCTTCAGTTGAAGTAACATTAGCAATATTTAACATACCTTATCTTCTCCTCCTATGACATTCTCTATCTCTTTCTCTACACTTCAATTTGGTCATTTGAAAGTTTTTTTTTGCGTTTAGACTTCCGACGACTACTACTCCCCATTTCCCTCCACACATGCTCCTTCATGATTGATAATGTAAGTTTTCACTTTAAGAATCTCCCAAAAGAGAGAGAGAGAGAGAGAGAGAGAGAGAGAGAGAGAGAGAGAGAGAGAGAGAGAGAGAGAGAGAGAGAGAGAGAGAGAGAGATTAGGGGAGAGATTAGGGGAGAGACAGAGACAAAGAGACAGAGGGAGAGAGATGGGGAGGGGGGAGGGAGAGAGAGAGAGAGATAGAGAGAGATTAGGGGAGAGATATATAGATGGAGAGATTAGGGGAGAGGGATAGAGAGAGATTAGGGGAGAGAGAGAAGGAGAGAGATTAGGAGAGAGAGAGAGAGATTAGGGGAGAGTGGGAGAGAGAGAGATTAAGACATCATAGGACATCACGAACCCTTATGAGATTAGGGGAGAGAGAGAGAGAGAGATTAAGACATCATGAACCCTTATGACCTCTTAGGACACCATATTGGGTCGCTTTGGGTCATATTGTGTCCTAAGGGGTCCTATGGTGTCCCAAGACACCATATGACCCCTAACGACACCATAGGACCCCTTAAGGCACCAAATCATCTCTCTCTCTCTCTCTCTTCTCCTCTCTCTCTCTCTCCCTCTCCTCCTCTCTCTCTCTCTCTTCTCATCCTCTCTCTCTCTCTCTCTCTCCTCCTCTCTCCCTCTCTCTTCTCCTCTCTCTCTCTCTCTCTCCCCCTCTCTCTCTCTCTCCCCCTCTCTCTCTCTCCACTAATCTCTTTATCTCTCTCTACCTTCCCTCCTCTCTCTCTCTCTCTCTCTCTCTCTCTCTCTCTCTCTCTCTCTCTCTCTCTCTCTCCCCCTACCCATCTCTCCCTTCCCCCTCCCCATCTCTCTCCCTACCCATCTCTCCCTTCCCCCCCCTCTCTCTCTCTCTCTCTCTCTAAAATATGACTAATAAAATCCGATATCGGATTTTATTGGATATCGAATTTCTACCATTGCCATTAATGTGGCAGTTCAATAAATAAAAGGCGGCAATGGGAAAAATTTTGGGGACCACAAATTTATATATTAAAATCGGATATCTGATATAATCGGATATTCAATTTTTATAGTCAAATTTTCAAATTTCGGCTCGGGAATGCTTTGGTATTTGGCTTGGAAGTGACAAGCCTGGAAAGTCAATTGAAAAAATGTGTTTTTTAGTATTCCTTGATTTTCCAGACTTTACACTGGTGGCTGACGACTTTTTTTGTAGCCAAAATTGATAAAACGAAAAAGGGTTTTTTAAGGACGTTCCTAGCTTTCCAACAATATAAGGCTTGTCTTATTTCGACTTTAATAAATAATTATTATTTATTTTCTAGTTGAATTCTGAGAATAGTCCCGATTGATATACTGATTGAAAAACACTCATAACTTTCAAACGGTATAACATTTTTTGAATCCGAAACATGCGTCACATCCTATGCTTCGTCTAATATAGGGAAAAATTTAAAAAAATTAAATTTCATAAGGTTTTGACCAAGTTAAGGTGGTTAGACGTAGGAGTTTCTGAATTTCTGAAAAGTTGTAGTAAAAAATTCATAAATAATTATTTACTTTATAAAAAATTTAAAAAAATATGTGTCACATCCAGACATGAGTCTAATACTTATATTATAAATATTATAAAAATATTATGATTTGATTGTGATTAGGGTGGTCAGACATACATCTACTTCTTATTTTTTTCTTGAAATTTTAGTACCCCTGCATTGAAATTTTCATCAAATAGGATTTTTTTTCCCAAAAAACAACTAGTAGCTTAGAAACTACATTCAATTTTCTATATATTCTCTTCTTACATATTTTAAAAATAATGTTCACAAATTATTCAAATTTTCATGTCAAGCTGCATAACTTTGATTTTCTTAAATTTCGTTGCCACTTAAGGGCCTGTTTTGGCACACCATGATCCTGCACATACCCTTAGAGGTGTCAAGTTTAACACTTTGTATAAGTCAGACACATACACTGTTGAGTGTAATAGCACTTATGTAAAAAGTAAATATGTGGATACTTCATCGAAAGATTTGAGGGTTGAACACCTTCAACGGATGGAAATGGCTTTTAGATACCTAAGGGTTCTCTTTCTTCTGAAGCAAAGTTACCTGCAAAGAAGACTATGTTATGGCACCTGAGGCTTGGCCATATTGGAGAAAAGGGTCTAAGGACCTTGAAAAATAAAAAACCTTGTTGAAGGTTTGAATGATTGTAATCTTGACTTCGATTTATGTGAGCATTGCATTTATGGAAAACAAAACCATGTTCAGTTTTACTCGAGTTCTCATAAAACTTGTGGTGTTTTGGATCTTATTCATTTTAATGTGTTTGGTCCTATAGATGTTCCTTCGATTGGAAAATTCACATATTATGTTTCATTTATTGATGATTTTAGTAGAAGGACATGGCTATATTTTCTAAAGAGTAAATCTAAAGTTTTCAGTCAATTTAAAGAATTTAAAGCAATGTTTGAGTTGCAGACTGGAAAGAAAATTAAATGTTTAAGGATTGATAATGGCAGTGAATTTTCCTCGAATGGTTTTGATAGATTCTGTAAAGACTGTGGCATTAACAGACATAAGAGAACTCCATATTCTCCACAACATAATGAAATTGCACAAAGAATGAACTTGAAATTTATGGAGAAGGCTAGGAGTATGTTGAGTGGTGTTGGTATAGAATAAAAATTTTGGGTTGAAGTTGTTGCCACTGCTTGCTACCTGATTAACAGGTCTCCTACATCAGTTCTTGTTGATAAAATGCCTATGGAAGCATGGTCCGGTCACAAGACTTCATTGATACATCTTAGAGTTTTTGGTTGCGAGGCATATACACATGTGCCAAAGGAGAAGCAGAAAAAGTTGGAGAACAAGGTTGTGAAATGTATCTTCACCAAGTATAGTTATGGTGTTAAAGGATACAAGCTTTGGGACCCTGTTGCACAAAAGGA
Organism: Cryptomeria japonica; assembly: GCF_030272615.1. Lineage (NCBI taxonomy): Eukaryota > Viridiplantae > Streptophyta > Pinopsida > Cupressales > Cupressaceae > Cryptomeria > Cryptomeria japonica. The sequence goes on from NC_081406.1 coordinate 193,981,093, forward strand.
AATTCATAGTAGAACTATTATTTTTAGAGAAATTAAGTCTCCTTATGTTACATTGTACCCACAATAGACTAAAAAAGAAGATGCGATTCAATTCCCTTCTACTCCTGAAAGAGTTGAATCGAGACCCTTGGATAGGCAAGAAGTTGAGGAGAGCTCGTCTAGCTATGAATCTTTAGAAGAGGAGGAAGAACCTCCAACTCAGCTTGTTCGAAGGTTTACAAGACATAGACAACCACCTGAAAGGTATTCACCTGATGATTGGAGATGTATTTTTTCTTTGAATACTAATAAGAATGAATCAAAATCTGTAGAGGAGGCATTAGGTATGAATGATGCAAAATCTTGGAAGGTTGCTATAGAAGAAGAAATGACAGCTTTGAAAAAGAATGATACATGGGATCTTGTACCATTGCCTGAAGGACGAAAACCTATTGGTTGTAAATGGGTGTTCAAGAAAAAGATTGGTTTCAGATGGAGGCATTGAGAAGTATAAAGCAAGGTTGGTTGCAAAAGGCTACTCTCAGGTTGATGGTGTTGATTATGGTGAGATATTTTATCCTTTTGCGAAAATGACATCCATTAGATTTTTTCTTTCTATTGTTGTTTCTTATGATTTAGAAGATTAGAAAATAGATGTGAAAACTACTTTCTTCATGGTGATTTGGAGGATAGTTATATGACACGGCTAGAGAACTATGTGGTGAAAGGTAAAAGTAATTTGGTCTGTACATTAAAGAAATCTTTGTATGGCCTCAAATAGAGTCCTAGGATATGGTACCAGAAATTTGATACATATGTGTTGAGTCTAGGATTTGAGCACTCTAAGTCAGGTCATTGTATTTATTATAAATCTGATGGTGATAATTTCCTATACATTGCATTGTATGTTGATGTTATGCTATTCATTGGTAAATGGAAAGGTGTGATTTTAGAACTAAAGTTTCAGCTCACTGCTAAATTTGAAATGAAAGATCTTGGTGAAACAAAACACATTCTTGGGATGGAAATTAAAAGAGATAGAGTGAACAAAAAGCTATGGCTAGGCCAGAGTAAGTATGTGAATTTAGTGTTACAGAGGTTCAACATGCAAGATTGTAGACCATTGCGTGTTCCTTTTACAGTTGGAATGAAATTATCTATTGTAGATTGTCCTACATCCCCATCGGAGATGGAAGAAATGAGTAGAGTGCCTTACCAAAGTGCAATTGGAAGTTTGATGTATGCTATGGTCTATATTAAACCAAACATTGCCCAAGAAATGGGAGTTATGTCCAGATATATGTCTAATCCTGGTAGAGTTCATTAGGATGCAGTCAAAAGAGTCTTCAGACATTTGAAGGGTACCTTAGAGTATTCTTTGTGTTATCATGGTAATTAAGTTGGAAAAGTGATTTTCCTTGATATTCATGGTTATGTGAATTCAGATTGTGCAAGTGATATTGATAGCACTAGATCCACTAGTGCTTATGTGTTTACTTTATTTGGTGGTGCAATTAGTTGGATGAGTAAGTGACAGGCTGTGGTTTCATTTTCCACTACTAAAGCAGAGTATATGGAAGCTACCCATGATTGTAAAGAGGCCATTTGGATTAAGAGACCGTGTTCAGATATTGGAATAAAACAAGAAGTAGTGACAATATAATGTGACAGTCAGAGTGTTATTTGCCTAGATAAGAACCTAAAAATTTCATGCCTGGACCAAGCACATTAATGTTTAGTATCATTTTGTCAAATATATGGTCAAAGATGCTAGGGTGAAGCTGGTTAAGGTAGAAACTTTGATGAATGTTGCATATTCTTTAACTAAGGTTGTGAGCACATAGAATTTCATATGATTTTCAAAGTCTTTGAACCTCATGGCCCCTAGAAATTGATTCATTGTGTTGATACTCCCTTTTCTCTTGCAAGGTGTTCACAAAGTGAGAGAATGTTGGGAAAATGGTGCCTTAACCTTTCATTTACATGAGATTATTATTTATAGTAAGTTTTCATTTAAGCACGAAATGCTGTGAAATTCTCCTACAAGCTTCTGGTTGGTTAGATAAGCATTCTGGTAAAGTTTGGCCATAAGATCACAACTAGTTTTGAAGATATTAAAGTTTCCATTTTGGAGGGGTGCGATTAAAGGTTTAAACTTAATTTTGGGGACTTTAGACCCTCTGAAATGCCCCAAAAAGTGGGTATAAATGGCATAGACATTTACAAGGTGATAAAGTACTTCACGAGCTTTTTGGTGCTTCAAACGGTTTGTCAATCGAAGACACGGTTCGCAAGTTATGGCCTCCAAAAATTGGTACTCCTGAAATAGGAAATATAATTTGTATCATACACATAAATGAGTTATAAAAGGGAGGGACACATGTTGATGTGTTTTTTAACACATCATAGGGCATCTAGACTAGAGATAAGGATGATTATACTTTATTAGGTGGTTTTAGCCCATGGTTTTCTAATACCGTTTGATGGTTTCTTATATTGTATCTCCTATATATGAGGTGTGTGAGGTAGAGGTTGTGTGTAAGAGCCTTATGGCTATTGAGTTACCTCTGAATCTCTTATTAGTGGTACTCCTGCGAAGAGCTTGCTCTACAAGTATATTGTAATATGCTTTTGATTGTTGAATAATATATTGTACGACTTTTGGAGTGTGGGGTTTTTCTCCCGAAAGTGTTTTCCCCACGTAAATAACTGTGTTATGGTTTGAATGTTATTATGTCTATTTTTATTTTCTATAACTATTGTGAAGATCTGTAAAAGTTTTTGCATTACCCTCTTCTTAAGGTTAGTATAGGAAGTTGTTCTGCTACTTAACTTCCTTACATGCTTGTTTAAGTGATGCATACTTTAAATTCACATTAATTGTACACATGCACCATTACGTAAGAGTTCTCTTTGATGATATTTTCTTTGAATGTGTGAGGCTCGGTTTGGATGCTAGTTTGTAAAGGATGTATTTCATAGTTTTCATATACATTAACATGTGGTTATCTTTAATTTAACTCATTCACTGACTAATTGGTTGGATTATTTATCCATGTTGGATCTTAACTCATTCACTGACTAATTTAATTAGGATTCAATTATGTTAGTTTTTCAAAGGTTAGGACTAGCGGGTCCTTACATAAACAATGATGTGTCAACCCTAATTCTAAGGATAACCCTAGCTCTAAACTCACCATAATTGTAATGATTTTAGAATTATAATAATTATGATTAAAATTAAAATTTAATTAATAATAACATTCATGCCATAAATAATTATTTTATCTATAACAACTCTAATTAAAAATTATTTAATTTAAATGTTTAAAATGATTATTAATTAGACTTAAGATAATAATATAATCGATTAAATATCATTTATATTTAGTTTATAAATTTTTTAAACATTAAAATATCAATTAATAAGTTAGAGTTATATTTTATGTTTGTTCTAACTCTAAAACTAAATAATTATATTGTTAAAAATTAAAATTATTTCTAATATTATTATAAACAATTAAATCTTATTCAAATTGATTTAATATATTCTAGTAAATTATAATCATAATCCTAATTCAATTTAAAAAATTAATTATTTGTATTTGAAGATTATATTATTTTAATTCTATTTACATAATAATAATTATAACCCTTGTATTAATAGTATTAATAATTATAATATAAAATAATATCTTTCCTTTTAATAATATAGTGTAACGGTTAAGTTGTGGTGTTGTTGTTCTTGTCATTCCAATCTTGCTTGGACATTATTATTGAATATTCTAATTAGGGATGAGGTCCCTTATTTGTAACCTCGTCAATTCATAGCTCTGGATCAAAAGCGTTTATCTCTCTTGAAAATAAATTATTTGATAGATCTTTGAATTTATAATAAAAAATATTATTATTTTAATATCAAAATAATTAAAATATAAATTATTTAAAAATTATTAAAGAATAGAAAGAACTTTAAAAAAAATCTTATTCAAAATATAAGATTATATTATAAAGAATGATTTAATAAAATCAATTTTAAAATAATTTAAAATTTTGAAATATTCTATGAGATAATATGATAATATAATTCTAATTATATTGTAATATATATGTACCATATAATATATATTTATCTTATATAATCTATTACATTCTATATTTATATTAATTTTAATTATAATATATATAATATTATACATTGTATAATATTATATATAATATAAATATAATATAATAGATAATACAAATATTATATAATATAAAGTAATATATAATATTATATGATATAAATATTATACAATACGATATAATAAATAAAATATTTGACTTTTTTTTAATTCATCAACAATGTGTCATCTACCCTAATCCCAATAAGGATAAATATTAAATTGTAATAATTTTATTATTCTAAAATGTAATTTTATCTTAAATAATGTGAAGGCATCAAGATTAATCAAAAGTTTTAAGCCAATCACATTGTCAATAAATGCATTTTTGGAAATTTATCATTATAAATTTTGCATGTTAATTTTTAAAAAGATAAAATTTTATTTTAGTTTCAAAAATTGTAAGGGTTGATTGGTTAACAAGAACAATGATTAATCACTATTTAAAACACCATCAATATAATAGTATCTTGCCTTGGCAAGAACTAATAATATATCAATAAGTATCACATTTTTTGTTTGATTCATGTTTTGAATACTATTTATTTATATTTACTATTATTTTCAATTTTTTTTATACATTTGTCATTATTTTTTATATTATCATACTTTTATTCACAATCATTTCTATACATCTATTCCTTGTCTTGAAATTATTATTTTAATCTAAATTTTATTTCTAATTAGTTCAAGATTGACCTAATTTAACCTCGAGGTGCACAAAAATGGACCTATAAATAATTTAAAATTGCATGCTATGTTGGTGTTTAAGGATCAACTATAATTAATTTGAAAAACCCAAGATCATCAAGGAGCATTCACATGAGAGCATTATAGAGTATTGTAATCATACCATCTTCTTGAATCATCATCCTATGCATATTTATGCTTGTTTGTTGTCTTTGATCTTGGCTTATCATCATTTAATCAATTCAACTAGAGGTTTAATGAAAGGAAAATAAATCTCTATCTAACAAGTTCTCAAATAATGTCTCTCTAGACACTAGCCCACATTATGTTCACTTTTGCATATCTAGATTCAATTATGTGCATCAAATCCATTAAATAGACATGGGTTTAAATCATAATAAAAAATAATCATTCATGTAAGATAGTCCTTACTTTTTAATATATTGACAATGTAAATACTTTTTTAAATTCTATTTTATTTAAACTATTTATCACATTATCAAAATTATGCTCTAAAACCTAAACTTTCGTTATTGTTTAAAATTATTAGTCTTAGGTCAATATAATGAACACTTTTTTTCCATTAATCAAGTGTTAGTGAGAGAATCTTCATTTTTAACCTTTTTATTCCTTTTTATTCTTTGAAAATGAACTTTAAGAGAAGGAGCCCAGTTACAACTCATGTTCCATTTACCGTTCATTAAATTTCGCTAATTAAAGACCTACTAAAGAAACATCTAGTGGGCCAACAGCCATCCATTGAAAAATAATTAGTAATTATACTAATTGTGCAACTTTTTGGTACCAATAGCATACGGTTATTGGGGCATTTGTGCATAAGTATCACATCAATTGTACAAATTTTTTGGTGGTCAAAGTGAACCATTAACGAGACAATAGAAAATATATATCAGATGTCAACCTAACTTGACCACTTTTTGATCCTTGTGTATATTATGAATCCAATAAAATTTGTTGAAATACTTAAAAGCCAAAACAATGACTATAAACACTTAAATCATATAAAAAACGAAAAAAATAATAATATCATTAACTATACCGACTTCCACTATATTCAAATATTTTCAGATGAATTAGAAGTAATGGCAAAACCAATTTTAATGTATACAGAAAAGAATGAAGAATTCCAGTGTTGAGAAGCGGTTAAACAGTCCCTCCTCCTGATCACATTTCGTCACTTGACGTGACTTTCAAATTTGTGTTCCACCCCTGTTCTTCCTCTACCGGAAGAAAATCACCATTCTGTATCACAGGGAAATCCTCAAACTTTAGGGACGGGTTTCTCTCAATATCCTGAAGAAGGGACTCAAACAACTTCATCCACTCCTGCTCCTCCAAAACCGTGAGGCTGCCCGTAAAACACACCGATTCGGGACCAGAAAATGCAGAGCACTTATCCGGCGCCTGCCGAATTTCTTCCCTTGCGAACTTGGCCGCAACAGCTTGAATTTGTGCGCGAGATAGTGACGAGGCAGATGGAATTTCCGGTAGAGAGTCGGGAAAATTAAACTTGGCTTGGGATCCTCTGAGGCAGTAAACAGCACAGTCGTAAGCCCTAGCGGCCTGTTGAGGGGTATCATAAGATCCCAACCAAATTCTGGCTCGGGATTTGGGCATTCTCACTTCTGAAACCCATTTCCCCCATTTTCTCCGGCGTACTCCCTTGAACTCTGGTGATTTCTTCTGTAAGCTGTTTGGGGGCTTCTGCTTTGGCGAGGTTTTAACCATGTTTGATGGTAAACAAAGCTAAGCTTGTGAATTGTGAGGAATTCAGGACTTGTCCACTAAAGATTGGTATGATGTGAAGATGCAAAATGTGGAGAGAAAATTGATATATCTGGGCCAAGTGGGTACTGATTTATATATTCAGAATCTCTATTGTGGAAATGCCATGTGGAAGTTGTGTAACAGATAAGTTGATAATATTTGTCGTTAAAGAAATGAGCCTGGTGAGTCAGACTACGTGGAAAGGTATGTAAAAGTGTGAGACCACTATTAGGGTCGTGGCGAAAAGAGAAGAGAGGCGTGCATCATGGCAGCCTTTGACAGTTCACATCAGGATGTAATCGAAGGGAACGTGTATGGTTCATGATAATCACATTCAATGTTGGTGTATTTTTTTATTTGTCGTCATAATATAACATTTTTTTAAGTTTAGAAGTGTATTCTTGACTATTTAAAAAAAACTTTGAAAAAGTTGATAGAATTATTGCCTGCATTGGACCACCATGGAAGAGAGATTAAATTGAAATAATATGGAAAGTGCTTATGAGAGCCGTAAAGGTTATTTGAATTCTCTCTGTCTTCTTTGTGGTGGGTGAAAGCCCTCCTTATTCTGAGTCAAGCATAAGAAAACAAATATACTCTACCACGTTGTCTGTTATTGGAATCAAATCTAGCAGTGTTACGTCTTATTCCTACAAAATCTAGAATCGGAGTGCCAGCTAATTGCAAGTTTTGACATTTTTGGTCAGCCGATTACCCATTCAAAAGTGTAAAATCGTCCGCTTCTGTCTCGAATGACGCGTGGGCCAACACGTGTCTATTCCATTGGTTTGAGAAATTTTAAATTTTACACGTTGGCTGTTGAACGGTAGCAACGTAAGCAATGACGAACTCCTAATCTAAATAATGAGGGTAGGTCACACGTGGCCAACTTTAGAAGTAGTTAGACACATCTCCTTATCATAATTCTTTTAAATTGGAACACGTCAACATGTCATCTTAAATTGGAATATTTGTAGGTTTAGAATTGTTAGGCTCGTTTTCTATTTTATTTTATGCTTTATTCTAGAGGGAATGTTTTATTGCAATGTCTTAATATAACAAAGAGATGAATTGTTGAGGGTTATCAATAGTATAATTATTTCTTTATTAGTGCAAAGTAAATTTTAGATTATTATTGTCTAGTTAGTTATTATTAGATAGAATAGTTGATATTTGTAGTTTGAAGTAGAAATAAAGAAGTATGCATTTGTTATATCTATTTGTTTGATAAAGACATAAAAATAGTGACTTGTTAGACAAACAAAAAAGATATTGATGATTTATTTTTATTTATTTTTGTTTTAAAGTGAGTTTCTACAGAAACCATGTTCTAGTCAATTATATACAAGGGCCATACACAATGCCTTTAGTTTAGATTCTTTTGGACATACAAATATTGCAAAATCTAACAATCCTAGAGATGAAATTCTAATATAATATCATACAATTTTGTATAGAAACTCTTCAATCAAAGAACACACAAAACATTAAGAGTGCGGGAATAATATAGAGACTTATTAAAAGGGACATAGTTAAACCTATACATATATATTTTATAAAGTTTTCAAATATGTTAACCTTCAGTCTTAAAATTTGTTAGAAAAAAAAGATATATTGATGAGGTTGTTTTCAAAGAAAATTGGAAATCTAAAAAAATTATGTACAAAACCACTACATTCCATGCCTTCAATGAAAATTATCTTAAGTTTGAAAGTTTATTAATCTTGTTAAACTCATTACATATGGAGAAGGTCATTATCTCTAGCAGTGAAATTTATTCAAAATCCTAAATATTAGATAAAATTGTACACAAATTAAACAATTATGTATCAACCCTACTTCTAATGCTAACTCTAGTTCTAAACCTAACTGTAATCCTTGTCATAATTCTAATGATTTTAAAATTATAATAATTAGGAATAGAATTATAATTTAATTAATAATTATGAAATTAAGACTATAATTAATTATTTTAGATCTAACAATATTAACAAATAATTATTTAATTAAAATATTTGATATAATTATTAATTAGACTTAGGATTATATCAAGCTTGATTAAAATGTTCATAATAATTTTAGAATTATTTTAAATATTAACTTTTTAATTAATAAGCTAAAATTATATTTTGTGTATGTTCTTGTAGTCTATTTTCACTCCTTTTGTCAAAAAATAGCCTTTTAAACAAATGATTAAAATGATGGTTAAAAGTCATTCTTACTTTGTCCTAGTATTTTGTATGAATAGATTTCCTTAATTTTTTTAAAATAAGATCTTTCTACATCAAAAAGAGCATTCAAAGGTCATTTGTGTGTCCAAAATCATGTGCATGAGTTTTGGAGGAAGAATGTTTTGAGAAAAGGTCAGTTTTATTTTGACTAGGTCAAGTACCATTAGGGTTGTATGCATTCTTACTCCCTCACATTTTCACTTAGCTACCCTAGTGGCTAGGGCATTAATAAAGCAACATGAAAAGCTACAAGCTCATAAAGAAGGTTGAATAAGTCTTGTAAATCATGTTTTTCAAGTTCACACAATGGTATACAAGGATTCACACATGGGACAAATAAATAAAAGACAAGTTATTATCTCCTTTTAAACTCTTCCACTGTTATATGCAATTTTTGATGAATTGTTTGTTATAGGCTACATTTGAATGGCCTTTTCCATTTCATAAGTTAGAATGGATGCATTCAATGAGGTTTTGTGAAAAGAACTAAATCTAGTCTTCTAAGTCCTTGCTAAAAGACCTTGAGATTGTTAAAGAATCAGGGGGTGTGTGGAACATAAATGGGTTTTGTTTTATCATTGTTATTAAGTGATAGAATTCACATGGGTGCTTGCAATGTCCCTCAGTCTTAGATTGTTCTTGATTCAAGTTTACCAAACACTTGAATCCTTTTGTCCTTGTTATCATTAGATAGTGAATATCTAAGACAAAATCAAAATTTTTCTTGGAAGGAAGGGTGGCCAAATGGTATAAGGTCTTTTGTGAAGTCACTATCATAGGAAAATAATGTCAAAAATGAGGATAGTATTGCCTTGTTATGATTTTTCGGTTATAAAAGCCATCAAATTTTTGGATAGTTGAAGAGAAAGCATTTTCTTTCAATTGTATCTTTTGTCAACTATGAAGAACCCTCTCATGATCTTCAATCAATTTGTAAAACCTTAATAGTGTTTGAAACCCTATATAAGATATTTTTTTCATTGTGTTCATGTCAAGACCCTACCAAAACCTTGCAAAATTAAATCCTTGAGAGCAATAACATAAGATACACACCTGTATGTGGCTAGATTGAAATCCATAAAATGACACATATCCCCTTATGTGAAAAACTAGACTAATCGCCTACAAAAAGGAGAGATTTATGCCATAGTAAAGAAGGATACTCGATAAGAGATAGTTCTCGTGATGAATTTGTGAAATGCAAGCATGAGACAATGGATACAAGGCCACTAAAGAAAATATAGAGAAGATGATGATAGTCTTTGCAAGTTGTGCATTCATGAATACATAGGATAATCCTTTAAAATCATTGTGATAATTATTAAATTTATAGAGATGGTAATGGAAGGAAGTAGGTTTGATGACAATATAAAGGTTGTGTGTGAAAAGTTGACAAATACATGGCAAGGATATTTGAAAATGATGCATCACAGAGTTCTCAAAGGTAGATAATATAGGAATGATTAAGGGGAAATATCAAGAAGGCCTAAGATAATAATGCATAAAAAGATGAAGACATTCATAAAGGACATATAATGACAATGTCAAGAATTAAAAGGAGTAGGTGGATAGTTAACATAAGTTATTCCAAAAATTAGAGTGGATAATTTCATGTCATGAATGGGACAGTACTGGAAGTTGATAGCATGCTAATCGCATCTAACTCAATGAGACTTCATATGACCAAAACAAGTAGGTTAGGTCAAAAAGTATAGTAGAGGAAAGGTCTAAAAACATCACTTGACTTTAAAGACATGATGATGACAGTTTTGGTCCAATTTGTACTAGATGCTTTCATGAGACAGGCAAAAATCAATTCTTAGCATCTAATAGTATGGACCCAAGGAAACAACCAAACAAGTTAAAAATTCTAACCCAAGTGGAAGATATTCTCATAGCATAAGTAAACCCAATAGTGCAAGTAACCCATGCTCATGGGGTACAAAAAAAATATAGTGGTCACACAATTAGCTCCCCACAAGATATCAAAACAAGAGAAAAATATCTCCCACATAAAATTACAAACTTGGATGTCTTAACAGTTCGAAGATTCCATACACAAATGAACCGTCATGATTGCTATGTGAGTAGGAGTCGTGTATGGGTTGTGTTACAATACAAGATCACATATGACCCATACTAGAAAGATATTCAATAGACGTTGACCCCTCTAAGACAACTCCCTAATACAAGTATACACATTTCCAACATACTTCATGCCATTAATAATAAAAGTAAAAATATGGTGGCACCAATCTTTGAATCTATGATTGTTGAGGATCAACCTGAAAGTGAAATAATTTACTCATCATCAACTATGGCTAAATTACCAACTAAACATCATGAGCTATATATCATCAAATAAACCTTGTAAATTACAAATAAACATGACACCATTATTTATCGCCTACAAATTGACTCTTCACCAAAAAAGGGATACAATACGGCCTTTTAGATACATGGCTTTTCCCACACTCTTCCCAAATGGTACTATGTGGCAATTGCAACCTTAATATAGACTTGAAGTTAAAATGCATGAACATGTATTTCACTTAATCAGGTTTCGGATGTCATCCAAGACTTTGATATTTCATATGAAGTCTTATGATGGGACATTGAAGCTAGAGAATTTTCTCTATTTTTTACAAGAAAAATGCAAAGGATTGCATACCAACCACCATTGATAGTCTTCACCTCCATAAACAACAATTCACTTTACTAAACTAGTTGAACAATTAATGCATTTTGGATCTTCCTTGAGAGGGACCCACTCATATTGGAATAAAGCATCATGGTAAACTTTCAAATATAATCAACCAAATATGCTCTCCTAGTCTCTTCTTCACATTAAATATTGAAGATACAAAATGGGCATATTTATGATTATCTTTTAATGGCATGTCATCTATACTACAAACTAGCAAAGGTTACATGAACAACATTATTAATAAACCACATACCACATCCCTATTCTTGCATCAGTGGTTCACAATCTTTCATGAAGAAGTAACAAAGACGATCATTTGTGTGATAAATTATTGGAATAGATATGACTGGCAACATCGAGGACCTACACATGTACATGGATTCATTTGTCTTGACAATGGACAAAACATGGATAACCTTGATTGGAAAAACCAAGTTGATGTAGAAAGAGAAAAATAATTCTTTGACAAATATGTTAGTTCATGGAACTCTCGTACTCCATATGATAGAAACAACACACAAAATCAATCCTTACAAAACTATCCTTGCTTACAAAATACAACTGAGATCTTCTCTAGAAACACACTTGTGGGCTATGAAGATTTAATCAGTTGTGTCCAAAGGCACACAAAATGTACTGAAGCAACATGCCTACACAAGTGGGGTCAAATTTTAGAGCGTCATTACAAATCTCCTTGGAATGAATGTGTTAGCTCTTCCTTGTCTTGTGATGAATTTGGAAAGAATACATATACTCTTGCACAAAATGATGAAAGGTTAAATATACATAGCCTAGTAATTATTTCAATATGGAGAGTTAATATGGATTGTCAACAACCTGTATAAAAAATGCTCATTCTTAAATATATTTCCAAATAGACATCTAAGGTCGAAAGAAAATCAAAGAGTTGTATTGATATGATAACACAAATATGTAAAAATCAAGTGGCAGAAGACCAAGCACTAATAACATATCAAAAATTTATGGTTGATATCATTGCAAACCATGATATAGGTGCACAAGAAACACTGCCATATGCTACAAAAATTGCTCCTTGTCTGCAATCACTCATTTGTGACACTAAATGTAAGGTGAAAAGTATTTCATCGAATCAAAAGAAATCCAAATGAAAATACATTGCAATTGAGTCATCTACATTCCTACTTACAATGCCCTATTGAGATGAAAACAATAACAATGATTGAATATGCTAGATAATTCTCCTTTCTCCCACTTGCAAATGGTGTATGTGGAAATAAAAGAAACAATTTAAAGAAATTGTAAATATCTTTCCCCGATTCCATGCTATTCTAGATAAGGGTTCTAAACATTTTAAAATATTTTATTGGAGTGAGCTATATAGATTAACCATGAAGAGGATGAGGATGTTGACAATGAGGTAGATATAAGGAATACGATACAAAACAATGAATGGGAGTTGCTATCACAAATGGGGCTTGCTAGTGGTGGAAATATAAATGCTCTTGAAATGCTTAATAGACATGCCTTTGATAATATCACCAAATCAGATGAATGATCTATACCTCCACATTTACGTGCTACACGACAAAATATTTCATAGGCACAAACAAGATGTACCAACAAAATGAAAATCCCACCTTAAAATTCAATGATCCACCATATCCACTGTCACCAAAATAAGAACTAGCACTTACCATTATTAAACAACATAATAATGATAATTTATTCATACAACCCTTGCACATGATCATACAAGGAACCACGTGTATAGGAAAATCCTACCTAAACCATTGCATCAAACATGCACTTCAAATTTTAACATAAAAAAAAATATAATCCACTCCTTATTGTTTCTCGGTATAGGAATTTTCACATTCAACATACATGTTGAGAAACTATACCTTTTTTTCTTAATATTATAATAAGATAAATGCAACCATTAAAGAGACAACCGGTAACATTTTTTTAAAGAAGACATGATCTCAAATAAAATACCTCCTTGTCAATGAGATGAGCTTCATAGGACCAAAGTTACTATTGAAAATAAATAGTAGATTGTGTGAAGCTTTCCCCCGCCAACAACACTTGTACTTTGGTGGGATCTATCATTCTTGTTGGTGAGTTGGCACAATTACCACCTATTATAGATAAACTTATCTATGCATCACACTCGAAAGCCAAATTTCTATGAGAACAATTTACTACAATTGTTACATTACAAATAATATTTCATCAACAAGGTGACACTCAAACTTAAGTTGACTTTTGTCGAATATTAAAAAAATACGAAATGTAGAACCAATTGAACAAGATTGGGTATTACTAATGAACTATACAAACAAATTACTTTCTAGTGATGAATAGAAGGAATTTGACCAGTCTGTGCACCTATACTATATACAAATGATTTAGTGAGGGTACACAACAAAAAAATGCTTAAACTACTAAATCTTCCTATTGCACTTAGTATTGCAATAAAAGCACACATAAAACCAAACTTTGATAATGACGTTGACCAACTTCCCTAAGAACTCCTGCTATGTAGAGGACAACAAATAATGTTAACAACAAACCTATGGATTCAACCAGGTCTTGTGAATGGGTCTCTTGGAGAGGTACTAGATATTGTGTCCACAATTTGCACTAAACCACCAGATTTACCTTTGTATGTAGCTGTCTAATTAGATAATTACAATGGCCCACTTGGAACTAGGATGACCCAAAAATACCTCTAACAACCATGCCTCTATGTGATCATAGACAAATAGCACTATCCATGGCATGGGCAATCACCATTCATATATCCCAAGGACTAACACTCCCCATAGCAAAAATTGATATAGGTAAAAAGAAAGGCAAGGCTTAACTTTTACAACTACATCTACAATTAAATCAATCAAGGTTCTTTGATTGCAACCACCATTCTATTTTGATTGATATTCAAGAACATGAAAAATAATCCATATACAGTTATTAGGAACATGGTTTAATGAGTTGTATAGAATAAATTGAATAATTTATTTAATTAATAGAAGAACATAGCTAGGGTGAATTAATTAAATATTAATTTAATTAATAGTTAGAAAAGGAGAATGAATTAATTAAATGTGAATTTAATTAATAGGAAATGATTAATAATTAAACAAATATAAAATTAATTGATGCTCTGCAAAACTGACAAGTTAGATTAAAACCTGTGGTGTTATAACACACAAAAACAACAAGAAACGGGATTAATGTTAGTGTTATTCAACCAAAGACTAACCTAAGCAGGCATATAAAAAGAGATACTAAGATCATGCTAACATATTTAACAAATGAAACAAATATAAGAAGGCATCTCCAAATGCCTCTTAACATGTTCTTAGCTCCTTCTCCTTTGTTCCTCTCCTCTCCAAGTTAAAAATTAGTGTAGCTCTCAACAGTTTTTTGCACTATGGATGCTTATGGAGATTCAAGATTATAGATGATTACTCTAAATGCTATGCAAATGTAGATAAAAGCTAATATTAGATGCTATAATGCTAAAATGATTTATTTTAGGCCAAAATAACAATTATATGAGTTGATTATGCTAAATCCTCTCTAGAATTCACTATAGCTTAAATGCATACAAGTTTTCAGGATTATGACTATGAATGCTAAATGCTTGAGGATTTGAAAATGAAGAATGTGAGCTCTATTTATAGGTAAAATGGAGCAATGGATGGTTGAGATTGAGTAATCTCAACAAGGGTCAAGATTGAATGATTTGAGATCCATGTGAGGGCTTTCAACCCAATCCTTGGTTGACAAGTGTCAATGTGAGATAGGTTGAGAGGAGAGGGAATAAGCATTAAATGCTTGACATGACCTGAGAGTTAACTTGGGAGTTAAGGTCAAGGTTGGGTTGAGTGAATAAATTCTTTATTCAAAGAATAAAGCCTTTATCCAATGGATAAACTCTTGTGCAAAGGCAAAAGGGATAACCATGGTCAAAGCAATAAATGCTTGAGGAGACACATGAGTGCAAGTTGAAATAACTATAAATAGTTATGTAAGAGCCATAAATGGCCATGTAAGAGCCATTAGTGGTTTTGGAAGACTTTGGAGGTTAAATTGTTGAACACACAAACAATTAAATGCTTTTCAAAGACTTTGAAGTCTTTGAGAAGTGACTCCAAGTTGCTTAGGATGTGACAATAAATTGAGGATGGATTAGGTTAATTAGGAAGGGCTTAGAAGAATCTAGAAGGGGGTTAGGATTGCAAGTGGATTTGGTGGGTGAGAGAAAATAGGCTTTTTATTTAAAATAAATTAATTTATTTCAATAAATGTGTGCAAGTTGCATTTGTAGGAAAATGCAAGTGGGGGGGGGATAAATGATTTAAATAAATATTTTATTTAATTTATTTAAAAGAGAAAAAGGGTTAAATGAAATAAATAGGATTTATTCATATAATTGATTGTCAGTTTGGTTTAATTAATTAATTAAAATAAATTCAATAATTTATTTAATTAATAGGAGAATATTTTGAAGACGAATTAATTAAATATTAATTTAATTAACTGATGGCTAGTGGATTTTTAATCAAATAAATAACAAATATTCATTTAATTAAACTGGACAGATTTATGTGACTACATTTGCCCCTCTTTGAGACGGTGCAGTTTATCGCGTCGTTTCAAAGAAAGAGAAATAGGTGTGAAGAAATGCCTCATAAAATGTAGATTTAATGGGTGGTATGCCCCTTCGAGAGATGGGTCGAAAATTTTGAAAAACCGGGCGATCTCTCGAAAAAGAGTGAAAATTGGCAGAGTGATAGAAGAGAAGAAGTTAGCAACGCGGTTGAAAAATAGAAGAAATCAGAGGTAAAATGGAGAAATGGGAGGCTCGGGAAGTTCACGGGGACCACGATAGTGAGCGGGGGAAAGTTACGGTTACGGCGAAGGGTTTATATGGGGAGAAAGGGGTGAAAACAGGGTCATTTGTTACCGCGACCATAGTGAATTTAGAGCTTTGATAGTGACATTTTGGAGGAGCGAGCAGCAATCAGGATGCAGGTACCCATTGCAGAGCACCATTTTGAGCGAGTTCGTCGATTCCAGTGGCCAGAGGACTATGGACCAGTGGTACGCAAATTTGAAAATTTGAATTTGATGCATTTTTGACATGTTTTTTGCTGAGTCCAAGTTGAGTCAGGACAATAGCGCTGAAACTATGTTTTGGCATTGTTGTCCAATTAATTAGCGCTTTTGTGCCGCAATGGCGCTATTGTGTTGTTGTTTGAGCACTTTTGAAAAGATGAGCACTATTGTATGTATGTTTGAGCACTATTATTTTTGTGGCGCTAGTGAGGGGTCAATTGAGCGCTTTTGCGTAGCTTTTGTAGCGCTTTTGCAATTTGATTGCTTTTGTAGGGTTTATTAAACGTTTTTGTTAGGGGTTTAGCACTAGTGTGTAGAAAGTAGCACTATTGTTTGCAAGATAGCACTTTTGTTTAGGAATATAGATGCCCCAGTTTGTGTGAACAAAAATCTCCCGATGCCAATGATGGATGGATAGGGATGTGAAGTGAGAGTTGTTTTGAACCATAGCAGCCCTGATGAGACTTAGGTCATTAGGATAAATGTCTGTTGAAGTCTAGGTGTACCATGATTGCTTACTTGTTGAGACCCGAAGATACTTGATCAAAATATCTATTGATAGTCTAGGTTTAAACTTAAGAAAGTTTGAAAACAAAACAACTAATGATGATTGATTGATGCCCGTGTACAGGAGGATCTACGTGTGTTACAGTTGTGTGAGAGACATCCAGCTACACAGGGGTTACGTGATCGGCTGACAGAGGCCGAGATTGATTGCATTGTAGTGACTGGGTTGTATGATGTGATGCATATGCCCATGATTCAGATGAATCACGGTTTGATTACAGCCTTGGCAGAGCGTTAGCACAATGAGACCTGCACGTTTCACTTAGCATAGGGAGAGATGACGGTGACATTGGAGGATGTGTGGTGCATCCTGCATATTCCCATTCGGGGTGAGCTGGTCACATATGATAGATCATGGGGGACTCTAGCAGTGCAAAGATTCTTCAATGAGGACGTGTACATTGATGACGGTTCCATATCCTGGGAGGATATCGTGGCGTTGTACGAGCCATTACCAGCAGTTTTGTCTAGGATCATAGGAGGGCTATTGTGTCCTAATAGGCGATCGCATGGTCTGGCCGTTGGGTGGGGACAGGTTATAGAGCAGATGATGACAGAGGGGACCCAATTTGCTTGGGGACCATGCATGTTAGCACATGAATCAAGAGTTGCATGAGGTAGTGTACCATGGGAGAGGCTCCTTAGGAGTGGGAGTGACGTTGCTGCACATTTGGGCGTGGGAGCACTTACCAGTGACTCGACCAATGAGTATGAGATTTCAGGCAGTTGATCAGCCCTATATGTTCATGTAAAACGGTATGATGAGTCAGCCCCACCTGGGGAAGTTAGAGTGGTGGCGGTGGGCGTTAGATGACATGGATGCAGTGATGTGGAGACCCTACATTGAGTGCAAGCCCTGGGAGGATGATGCATAGGCATTTCCATATGTATTTATGACCCGATTCCTCATTGGGAGGACATGCTATGATGTAGAGAGATAGGTGTCGGGTAGGGTGATGAGACAATTTGAGCGGCAGTAGGGATTGCTGAGGGGATCAGGAGAGTATGCCAGAGTGGTCCGAGAGAGATATGCATGGGGGCCAGTACTTCCTTATGATCAGGCATTGGCGGAGTTCCGGATGCTTCAGGCGAGGCCATGGGATATACGACCGAGGGTGGTAGATGCAGGGGTATCGGAGGAGTATACACAGTATATGGTGGCTCATCTGATTCCTCAGATATCAGATCCAGCAGAGCCGATTCCTGATTTTGAGGAGGAGAGGGGACGGAGATGGAGGAGGGGAGGAGGTCGAGGACCGATGATAGGTGGATGAGGGAGGGGGGATGGTGGTGACAGAGGAGGAGGAGATGGTGGAGGTGGTGGAGGACGTGGCTTAGGTGGTCGGGTCCAATAGAGAGGGAGAGGCGGATTGCCATTGCGGATATCATGGGAACTGTTGGTGCTGGGAGGAGTCAGATTAGGTGGCCGAGGTATGGAGAGGGAGATACCGATGGACAGAGGGGAGGGAGCGACATGGGGTGGTGATCCTCGGGAGCATATGCTAGCACATTTGCATATTCGATTGACAGCAGCCGAGACATGAGTGGAGGATCTGGAGGTGGAGGTTGCAGCGAGAGATGTGCAGCTATTTGGATGAGAGTCAAAGGTGTCTGTAGTGCTGCGGGAGAGGGATAGTGCAGTGGAGAGATTAGCGGAGCTACAAGAGAGAGTCGAAGTTGGAGTAGGAGTACAAGGTCCTATTGGGGAGGTGATGAGACAGTTTGGACGGGCACAGGCTGAGATAGAGTATTGGCGGAGATTATATGAGCAGGTGGTGCCAGTTAGTCAGTGAGCACTGAGCTATACACAGATGCAGCAGACCAGGTCAGAGCAGTCTCAGAGGATGCAGAGCAGTGGGGGTGTGGTGGGTCCACGATGGAGAGAGGTGTTAGGTGGTGTAGGAGCTAGTGGGGGTTTGATGGGGCCTCCACGGAGAGATAGATAAGATGGTGCAGGGACTAGTGGGGGAGCAGGTGGCGATGGTGGTGCAGCATCTGGTCAGAGTGGCATATGGGAGAGAATTTTGCATGTATGTATTTATATTGTTATTTTGGACTATGTCTTGGATGGCTCTTGGTAGCCGATTTTGTAGACTTCATTGTACTCTGATACATGAGATGATATACATGAGGAGATCCCATATTTTGATGATATGCATTTTGATATGTATGGATGTTATGCTTAGATGGATACTTGTATATGTATGCATTTATGAGATGATTCCTATATGCATGTTTTATGATGATTTATGATGTTGGATACTGACATATGAATGCAGCTTTATACATGTGTGCATGTTTTGTTTGATGTATTGCTTTATGTATGTAATGCCATGATGATGATGTATGCTTATGACGATATAGACAGGATCTTGTGCTTCATGTTGATATAATGATGAGATAATGATATGCGAGGATGTTAATGCAATGTTTTGAATGAATGATTCTATGTATGTAAATGCATCTAGATGGTTTTTAGATTAATGTAATATGGATAAACAAATGTAAAGTACAAATGTTTATATGATGATTTCTAAATGAATGCATACGTATAATGTATGAACCAATGTTGGAAACAAATGGTTTTTATGATTTTAAATGCCTAAATATAATTAAGTAAAATGATAATGTGATGATAACGCAACTTATGGTTTAATAACTGCACCTTAATGCAATTAAAAAGGGATAATGAATGCAATGTAAATGAATCCTAAAATGAGCATAATAAGACACTTAATAATGGATGAATGAATGCACTTTTTGACTAATGAATAGATAAATGAATGTATGCAACGAGAAATGATAAAGGACAATAAAGGATGATAAAATGATAATTGATAATTGACACTAAATGAATGCCTAGTAAATGGCTAATACAATCAAGGACAATTGGTTTATATGAATGAATCTAAACATTATGCAATGATGAAATGATATAAGAAGACTAATGTTAATAAATGATAATGAACTATATGCATTTTAACCAACTAAAATGATATGAAATGTTCTTGATGCAAAATGCAACTAAATGTAATGATGATGATATGATCATGATGAATGCAAGGTGGTTTAGACTTTGCATGATGCATTGATGATGTATCAGAGTACTCGGTTGCGATTGTATCCAAGACCAGCTCAATTGTTGCAAAACTGCTCATTTTAACTTTGTTTACATTTGCATACAAAAATCATACATATGAATGAGTGAATGGATGGGTGATATGCAACGAAATGCAACATATAAACAGATGAGATGAAATGACGATCCATAGTGCTTTATTTTTCATCATCGAGCTTTAAAATGTTGTAAGAAAATACAAGCATCTTGACATAATGATTCAAGATGACCAGAGTATTTCTTACATGGATTTGATATAGCAAGTAAATACAAACAACTTGATATAATGGGTCAAGTTGAGTAGAGTATTGCTTGCGGAACAGACAAGGATCATCTCCGTTCATGCATGACTTGGATCGTCCTCCTTGATCTTGGGCTGATCATATCCTGAGACAAGTTCACACCTTAATAGGAGACAAAAACCTTTATCCAAATTGGATGAGGAGGAACCAAAGAAGGAGCATTGTTCTTGCAATCAAAACAGTATATACATAAAGAATAAAGAATATGGATCCTTGGTAATGGTTCATGCTCATATGGTCGAGGTATACATTGTAGTCAGCAAGTCATAGTGATCTATGACTGCATTTTGCATAATATCATGTAGCTTAGTGAACTTCCCATGTAGACACCATTAGTACATGCCCCAGAACTTCATCGGAATATTCTGCAGAAGATACACAAACAATGTTGTAGGAACCTGATATATATAAACGAATGAATTACTCACAAATTAATCAAGTATTTGATAGCTTAACACAGAATTTTCTTGTCAAAGAAAACGCCATTTTGTCTTTGTTTTGGTAAGGAAGGATGCATCCTTGTTGAAGACAGTGTGAGTGTTGATGTTGATTGCTTGGTTGATTTGAGAAGTGATCATCATGCGAGTACTTTTTAATGTTTGTTTGGTATCTACTTGGATGAGTATGTACAATGTGTTGCTATGTTTTTGTGTGATTTTTGATGTTTTCTAATGTTTTTGGATTTTGTGAGATATTTTTGAATGTTTTTGGTATTTTGCGAGATAGTTTTCCAATGTTTTTGGATTTTGAGAGATAGTTTTGAATGAAGAACTTAATGAATCACAAAACAATGTAGAATCCACTTCCATCAATAGGTTAAGGGCATTGCCCCCGGTTTAGACATGACTATGAAAAAGCAGGATGCAAGACGCATGAAGTACTTTCTTGATTGGAGATTAATAACAAGCCATGGTTTGGACGGATGGACGAATGGATGTGATCGCAACAAGTCTGAAAGATAATGGAGCCATAGCTTTTACGAGTGGTGCCTGTTTGCCAAGTTTTCACCATCGCACTTACCCAAGGTGCCATCAGAGTGGTTGTTCACCATTTGGATGCATGATTTTTTTTTTCTTTACTATTTTGATGTTTTTGTATTTTCTTCAGGACCTTTATCTGGATGTTTTTGGTATTTTTGCCAGTATATATGGGAGCCTGATGCTCTGTGCAACTTATGTATAAAACCATTTGAGGTGCATGTTGTTGATTGGACCTGCTAGCGGTTCTCCTTCTGAAGTAGCCAACTGATATGCCCCAAACCCAAATATAGCAGTGATAACATATGGACCCAACCAATTTGATTCAAACTTTCCTTGATGTTCTCGGTTGGGTTGGTTATGAGGATTTTCTCAAAGAACAAGATCACCTACCTCGAATGTACGAGGTCTAACTCGATGATTATAGC
The DNA here is from genome assembly GCF_030272615.1 of Cryptomeria japonica. Taxonomy (NCBI): domain Eukaryota; kingdom Viridiplantae; phylum Streptophyta; class Pinopsida; order Cupressales; family Cupressaceae; genus Cryptomeria; species Cryptomeria japonica. The sequence continues at coordinate 194,003,155 of NC_081406.1, forward strand.
TTCTACTCATGCGCTGCTGATAGGCCTTGAGGTGATTGTATGCAGCTTGTCGTTTCTCATCAAGTAGCTCTAAGTCTTGGAGACGGGATACTCTGTATGCTTCATCATCAATGAGATTGTGCAAGGAAACCCGTAGTGATGGTATCTTGACCTCAATAGGTAAAATAGCTTCTGCACCATAGACCAATGAGTAGGGAGTTGCGCTTGTAGGGGTTCGAATGCTAGTTTGATATGCCCATAGTGCTGGATTCAATTGAACGTGCCAATCACGACTAACATCATTAACTGTCTTCTTTAGGATTCTTAATATGTTCTTGTTTGACGCTTCGGCCTGACCATTGCCTTGTGGGTAATAGGGAGTGGAAAAGCGGTGCTGGATGTGAAATTTCTCATAGAGTTCACGGACATCCTGATTTTTGAAAGGAAGACCGTTATCTGTGATGATGGACATGGGTACAGCATAGCGGCAGATGATGTAATTGAGGATGAATGAGGCGATCTGCTTGCCGGTAACTTGGGTAAGTGGAACAACTTCGATCCACTTTGTGAAATAGTTGGTGGCGGTAATAATGAATTTATGGTCATTAGATGAAGATGGATGGATTTTACCTACAAGGTCAAGGCCCCATTGAAAAAAAGGCCATGGTGTTGTGATTGGTTGCAATTCCTATGCTGGTGCATGTATCAGGTCTCCATGAACTTGGCATTTCTTGCACTTTCTGACAAAGTAGTAGGAGTCTTTTTCCATGGATGGCCAACAGTATCCAGTGTGCAGGAGTTTCTTGGCTAGTGACGGACCGCTTGCATGAGTTCCACAAATTCCTTCATGTACCTCTTCCAAGGCCTTTGTTATCTCATCCTGCTCCAGACATCGAAGGAGAGTACCATCAAGACTGCGTCGGTATAGGGTTTTAGTAATAATGGTATATCGAGCAGTTTGGCGAATGAAGGTTTTACGTTGGTTATTCAATTGGTTAGGAGGAAGGGTGTGATCGCGAAGATAAGTGTAGAACTCACCGTACCATGGGGATTCAGAACCGATTAGGTGACAAATCATCTCAGATTTGGGGATATCATAAGCGGGAATCCAAAGCTGTTCTACCAAGAACTCGTTTCATGTTGAATTCTGTGGAAGATCTAGGAGAGAGGCGATGGTAGCCATAGCGTCAACAACTCGATTCTGATCTCTTGGTATCTGCTCAAAGGTGATAGTAGAAAATGATGCCTTTAATTTGTTCACCATTTGTTTGTATGGCATGAGTTTGTCATCTTTAGTCTGATATTAATCAGTTGCTTGTCGAATGACCAATTGGGAGTTGCCATATACTTGTAGTTCTTGTAACTTCCAATGGATGGCTAGCCTGAGTCCTGTGATCAAGGCCTCATACTCTGCTATGTTGTTGGTGCATGGAAATGTGAGTCTGTAAGACTTCGGGATACTGTCACCTTGAGGTGTGATAAACAGAATGCCTGCCCCCGAGCCATGCCTAGTGTATGAACCATCAAAGTATAGTTTCCATGGTTGTGCTTTTGTGATCATGAATATCTCTTCATCTAGAAAATTGGAAATGAGGGGATGATCACCTATGAGTGGTGCATCGGCCAACTAATCTGCAATGACGTGTCCTTTGATAGCTTTACGGTCCACATACTCGATATCAAATTCACTTAGAATCATCACCCATTTGGCCAAGTGGCCTGTCAATGCTGCTTTGCTAAGTAAGTACTTGAGTGGATCAATCTTTGCGATGAGATGTACTTTGTGTGTTAACAGATAGTGCCTTAGTTTAGTGGCTGCCAAGATTACTACTAGGCAAGCTCGCTCAATACGTGTGTAATTGAGTTCATAGACAACTAGTGTGCGAGAGATGTAGTAAACACCATACTCTTTCCCTTATGTATTATGTTGTGCTAGTAGTACACCCAATGCTGTACTTGTTGTTGATATATAGAGTAACAGAGGTCTGCTTGGATCTGGTGGGATTAGCAATGGTGTATGTTAGAGTATTAAGGTATTTACTTGATTAATTAAACATTATTTGTTTAATTATTTAAGTTCCCTTTATCTCTTTTACACTTAAGCTAACTTTAGGTGCATATAATTAATTATTTTAATTAATTATTATGTGCAAACCTAGATTTTCCCTTTTAGGGTTTCTTGACCTATTAAAGGTTGAGTTCTTTCTTTTCATTGTATGAAGAAGGATTATTATTGACAATACATTTTGGAGATTATTGAGCTCTCATCTTTTGGAGCATATTTTTCCTGTGTATTCTTTCGTTCTGTGATTTGCTTCAATGCTTCTTCTTGTAACAGGTTTTTCAGCTTGCAGAGATTATTTGGGCTCCTGTGGTGTTGTATTTTCTCAACTCCTATATGGTGTTGGTATTTTTTTTCCAATTTTGTTGTTTGACTATGTTTTTTTTCCAGTCAAAGTGAGGTCTAGTTTTTGCACTCCAGGAGCCATAGAATGAGCATTCGACCTCCGTTTTTTGAAAAATGTATATTTTCGGAAAGCGTGTGTTGTGTACTTTCCAACCATCTGAGTTTTATTTCCAGATTCTACTCCATGCATATTTTATTCATTTTTTTTCTTTTCAGCACTCTGGTGGATATCGTGGTTGTTTCAGGTCCTGGGATCTCTTCTCTGAGTAGGATGTCTCTTTTTTGGTGCACGTTTTTTTTTCCAGTCTTCTTATCATTGTAGCTTGTATTTATGCAAACACACTGAGATAAAGTGCCATCATGCATTGTTTACTTGGAATCTTGCATATCTTGTGTCTTGTTGTACATGCACTATTGATAGAGTGCCATGAGAGGGTTGATGTTTGCCTTTTGTTTGCCATCTTCCTTTGTCCAGTGAGTGTTCCTTCCATGACATTCGCCTCATGATGATGTGTCTCAGCACCTTTGATGTTCTTGGTTCTTCGTCTTGCAATTTTTTTGGCTGTCCTTTTCAGTGTTCCTGTCCCTCTCCCACTTCCGCATTATGGGGAGGTTTATCCTATTGGTTCTACTGCTTCCATGGTTCGATTGATCAGCTCTTCAGGCTTTGGTTTCTTATGCCATCTGTATCTTTGATTTCAGCTATTTTTGCCTTGTTTGCCTCCTGATTTGAGTAGTGTCATTTGAGGGCACTCATGCCGATTACAGTCTTCTCTACCTGGTCATGTTCTAGTTCAGTGGAGGTTCTTCAGATCAACAGTTATTTTTCGACAGAGTTTGTAGGTTCTTCATGCTTCAGTGATATTCTTTTCCATCTCTTTTTGGAGTAGAGTTTTGTTCCCACGTGGTTTTCTCTATTTCTCCAGTTCATAGAGATTTCATTGTATTTGGGTACCTGATCAGGCCCTGTTGCCGGGACCCATCTTTAATTGCTTTCAGTAGCTGTTCTAGGTTTTAGCTTCTCCCTAAGTCTAGCTTAAGGGGGGGTGTTAGAGTATTCAGATATTTACTTGATTAATTAAACATTATTTGTTTAATTATTTAAGTTTCCTTTATCTCTTTTACACTTAAGCTAACTTTAGGTGCATATAATTAATTATTTTAATTAATTATTATGTGCAAACCTAGGTTTTCCCTTTTAGGGTTTCTTGACCTGTTAAAGGTTGAGTTCTTTCTTTTCATTGTATGAAGAAGGATTATTATTGACAATACATTTTGGAGATTATTGAGCTCTCATCTTTTGGAGCATATTTTTCCAGTGTATTATTTCCTTCTGTGATTTGCTTCATTGCTTCTCCTTGTAATAGGTTTTTCAGCTTGCAGAGATTATTTGGGCTCCTATGGTGTTGTATTTTCTCAACTCCTATATGGTGTTGGTATTTTTTTCCAATGTTGCTGTTTGACTGTGTTTTTTTTCCAGTCAAAGTGAGGTCTAGTTTTTGCACTCCGGGAGCCATAGAATGAGCATCCGACCTCCATTTTTCAAAAAATGTATATTTTCGGAAAGTGTGTGCTATGTACTTTCCATCCATCTGATTTTTATTTCCAGATTCTACTCCATGCATATTTTATTCAGTTTTTTGCTTTTCAGCACTTTGGTGGATATCATGGTTGTTTCAGGTCCTGGGATCTCTTCTCTGAGTAGGATGTCTCTTTTTTGGTTCACGTTTCTTTTTCCAGTCTTCTTATCATTGTAGCTTGTATTTATGCAAATGCACTGAGATAAAGTGCCATCATGCATTGTTTACTTGGAATCTTGCATATCTTGTGTCTTGTTGTACATGCACTATTGATCAAGTGCCATGAGGGGGTTGATGTTTGCCTGTTGTTTGCCATCTTCCTTTGTGCAGTGAGTGTTCCTTCCACGACATTCACCTCATGATGATGTGTCTCAGCACCTTTGATATTCTTGGTTCTTCGTCATGCAGTTTTTTTGGCTGTCATTTTCAGTGTTCCTGTCCCTCTCCCACTTCCACATTATGGGGAGGTTTATCATGTTGGTTCTACTACTTTCGTGGTTCGATTGATCAACTCTTCAGGCTTTGGTTTCTTATGCCATCTGTATCTTCGATTTCAGTTGTTTTTGTCTTGTTTGCCTCCTGATTCGAGTAGTGTCATTTGAGGGCACTCATGCAGATTACAGTCTTCTCTACCTGGTCATGTTCTAGTTCAGTGGAGGTTCTTCAGATCAGCAGTTATTTTTCGACAGAGTTTGTAGGTTCTTCATGCTTCAGTGATATTATTTTCCATCTCTTTTTGGAGTAGAGTTTTGTTCCCATGTGGTTTTCTCTATTTCTCCAGTTCATAGAGATTTCATTGTATTTGGGTACCTGATCAAGCCTTATTGCCGAGACCCATCTTTATTGTTTTCATTAGCTATTCTAGGTTTTAGCTTCTCCCTAAGTCTAGCTTAAGGGGGGGTGTTAGAGTATTCGGGTATTTACTTGATTAATTAAACATTATTTGTTTAATTATTTAAGTTCCTTTTATCTCTTTTACACTTAAGCTAACTTTAGGTGCATATAATTAATTATTTTAATTAATTATTATGTGCAAACCTAGGTTTTCCCTTTTAGGGTTTCTTGACCTATTAAAGGTTGAGTTCTTTCTTTTCATTGTATGAAGAAGGATTATTATTGACAATACATTTTGGATATTATTGAGCTCTCATCTTTTGGAGCATATTTTTCCTATGTATTCTTTCCTTCTGTGATTTGCTTCATTGCTTCTCCTTGTAAAAGGTTTTTCAGCTTGCAGAGATTATTTGGGCTCCTGTGGTGTTGTATTTTCTCAACTCCTATAGTGTATTCATGAGATAGTATTTAAGCATCTGGAATGCTTGTTGGCATTTGGCATCCCATTGAAAGAAGATGTTTTTGTGTAGCAGATGTGTAAAGGGGTGACACTTATCTGCTAGTTCTGCAATGAATCTTCAGATAGATTGTAGCCGTCCTTGTAATGTCCTTAGCTGACTGATGTTCTTTGGTGGTGGCATGTCTATGATTGCTTTGACCTTTGCTAGATCGACCTCAATACCTTTTCTTGAGACAATGTATCCTAGAAGCTTTCCTGAGGTTACTCTAAAGACACATTTCTTTGGGTTAAGTCGAACATGATATTGTTCCAGTCTATCAAATATTTTATCTAATATGTCGAGATGACCTTCTTTGGTGAGTGATTTTTCTAGTAAGTCATCAACATAATCTTCCATCATAGTATGCATCATGTCATGGAAGATGGTGGTCATTACTCATTGATAGGTCACTCCTGCATTCTTGAGACTGAAAGGCATTACATTCCAGCAGTATGTGCCCCATGGACATGTGAAGGTTGTCTTATGTTGATCCTCTGGTGCAATCTTTATCTGATTGTATCCTGAAAAGCCATCCATGAGTGAAAGCATGGCATGTCCTGTTGTTAGGTCCACTATGATGTTGAGTTTGGTAGGGGGAAGTCATCCTTAGGACATGCTTTATTCAGATCTCTAAATTCAGTACAAATACGGATGCCCCCATTTGGTTTGCCGACAGGCACAATATTGGATATCCAATCCGCATAATCAATTGGTCTAATGAAACCAACATCTAGGAGTTTCTTAAGTTCTGCTTTGACTAGTACTGCAATCTGAGGATGCATCTTACGAAGCTTCTTCTTGACAGACTTGTCTCCTTCTGCTACGATGAGGTGATGCATGACTAAATCAAGATCAAGCCCAGACATGTCTGCATATGACCATGCAAAGTTGATATGACGCTTCTAGAAGAACTCTACAAATTTAGGCTATTCCTCTAGAGTTAGAAGAGACGTCGGATGTATGTGGTGAGGAATTTCAGGAGTCCCCACATTATATTCTTTTGTTTCCTTGATGAGAATCCTTGATCGTTCCCGTTGTGTACTAGCAGGGAGAATGCCAAACCTTTCATCCTCCAGCGCCTCAGAGAGGTTTTCACCATTGGATACGCTCTTTCTTTTTACTTTTGTTGAATCAAATAGTGCCACAGTGTGGTTTTCACTGGAAGATCCATGTTTTATTGTTATATTTTTGCAGCTGAAAGGTTTGGCATCCACCCCAATGTATGTTGTGCTATTAAGTTCAATGGCGAATCCAACTTTGTGATTCCCGCTTGGTATGTTATCTCGTAATTCCAAAAATTCAATGAGTGCCTCATAGTTTTGGAAAAGGTCAAGACATGGGGGATTAGGTTGGTTCCATTCGATGAGTTCAGAATGGATAATGGGCTTTACTTCATCGATTAGATTAAGTTCGTTAGATGTGTCAGTGAGGGTTAAGACGTTGTGGTGAAGGTCGTTGATGGTACTCTCCTTGTCAGAATCAGGCGTAGGATATAACGTAGGGTCTGTGGAAGAAGTTTCCAGCTCAGGAACCCAAGAGGCCTTTATCTGTTCTTCTCTATAAATAGGGATGTCTTTGCAAGTTGGAGGTAGTGATGTGTCTTCCTCATCTGAAGTATTAAGCTGGATGGAATCAAATTCCCATTCATGTGAGTCGATCTCTAAGTCACTTTCCAATCCGATTACTATACCATACTGGGATGTCCTTTGAGTTAAACACTACAGGTTTGATCAGCTGATGTACCTTTGTAGATTAAATGATCGGTGCTGTAGGAAGGAAGATGGGGATCAATGAATCCGATACGGGGAGTATTGGTAGTGTTGACTCTGCTGCTTTTGCTAGAACCGCTGGTGTCGTAGATACTGCTATGGGTTCTGATATAGTTGCTGCTGCTAATGGTGCTATTGATGTTATTGTTGCTGCTGATGGGATCACTGGTTTGATTGGTGGGATGATTGGCATTGTAGATGGTTGTGTTGGGATTTTTAGCCTCAGTGGGGTAGTTGTGATGGTGTTTGATGCTGCTTTTATAATAAAAGGTGTCCTCTTTGCAATAGGCTGATATAGTGGTTTGCTGAGTTTTCCTTTGAATCTGAGCTTAGGAAAGATCTCCTTTTGAAAGACCAAGCCTGTATTATCCTTGGGCTTTAATTTCGGCAGCAGTGGTTCATGTCTTCCTTGTTTGCAAGGTCCCAAAGCACTCTGACCATCATAACCCATTCTTTGCATAATGAGAAGGCCTTTGCCATACTGATATGTGGAAAGCTTAGCTTGTGGAATATCTGCGGTGATAGGATCTTTATAGATCCATTCTGCTAAGTCCTCATCTCTAGTTTCTTCTTCTTGAATCTTTCCAATGATAAAAGGCGTCAAAGTACATGTGGGCTTGATCAGTGGTTGTTGAAGTAACTGCTGAGGTTTGCCATGTGTTCTAGGAGAAGTGGGCATTTGTCCCACACAAAAGAGTTGACTCAAATTGTATTCCCCAGGACCTTCCTCTACTATTTTCATTTTGAGTTTTTCTTGCTTAAGTATAGTGGTGTTTGAACTGGCAAGAGAGGCTAGACTTATGTATGATGTGGAGGAGATGGCTTCTCTATTGTTAGGAACGATAATCTCCTGTTGATGACTAATATTATGACAATATGCAAAGGGGTTTGCATCGCCCAAGATTGTGATCTCTACATCGTTATGTGGGAATTTGATACACTGATGGTAGGTGGATGGAACGGCTTGCATGGCGTATATCCAAGGTCTTCCTAACAATAAATTGTATGGTAGAGGAAGGTCCAGAACCTGACATATGATGTGCTTCACCACAAGGCCCACTCAGATGGGTAGTACCACAGCTCCTTTGGATGAATGCTCTGCATCGTCATAGGCTTTGATTGTGATCTTCTTACGGGGATCCACTGATTCTATTGCATATCCCAAAGCTGCGACGAACTGCAGTGTACAAATATTCAGGCTTGCTCCATTATCGATCAAGACTCGCTTGATCCTATGCTGGTTGATAAATCCTTCAATGTGTAGTGAGGCATTATGAGGTTGCTGGAAGGAAGAGTTGTCACTTTCAGAAAAAGTGAGACAAGGTGATGACTTTAGATTTCCAACCATGGCTTGGAATTGATCTGTATTTAAGTTTGCAGGAACTGACACCTCTTGGAGAGGTTGATCCAAGATTGTTTTATGGGATCGAGATAGGCATAATAGCTCTAAGATAGATATTAGTGTGGGCGTTTTGTCTAACTGTTCCACAAGATTATACTGCTTTGGGATAGATGGGGGGCCTTGTGGAGCTGCTATTATAGTAAGCTTGCTGTGACGTGTAACAACATTGCAAGTGGAGTTGGGATTTTTGATGGTTATAGTTGGAATTTGTTCACTAGCATCGTATAGGTGATTCATAGTATAATTATACGTGGCTTGCGTATAATTGGTGGTATCTGTGTTTCTCCCTAAAGTAGAAGGACCCCTTTGATCTTGTGATGGAAGTGGATTTTTAAACATAAGATGATCGTTGTTTGTTGTTTTTGGGTCATGTCCTTCGATTTTGATTTCACCTCGGTCAATAAGATCCTGAATAAGATTTTTCAATCTGTGGCAATTTCTTGTCTTATGTCCTCTCCCTTGATGGAAATCACAATGTTCAGTATCCCTCCACCATGCAGGTTTGACTTGAGGTTCATAGTTTGATGTTTTGGGTAGGGTTACTAGATTTTGAGAAACCAGTTGTCGTAATACTGTTTTGATGGGTTCCCCTAAGGGAGTGTATGTTCACTTTTATTTTTGTTGACGAGCCCTGGATTCATCGTGAGATGTAATGTGGCCTTGATTTGGAGGAGCAACTGTGTTAGTCTGAGGTAGGGGATTATGTCTTGCAAATCGAACTACGAGTTATGCACTTTTGATAGTTCTTGCATCCACAACCCCATCATTGACAATATTTTTGTTTTTGTTCCAGAAGCTTGGTTTGTCACTATTGAAGCGTGGGCGAGGACCATCCTTTAGCTCATTATAGATTTTGATAAGTCCTTTCTTGATGAGAGCCCTCTCACATTTTAAGCCTTTGGTGATTATGTCATTGAAAGAGTCTGTGTCTTTGACATCCAGGTGAAATTCCATTTCTTCATTTAAGTTGAAAATAAATATTTCCACTAGTTCTTGTTCAGGTAACTGAAGAGAATGTCTGCTAGACATTTGACGCCATCATTGCAGGAATATTGAGAATAGTTCACCTGGTTTTTGTTTAGTGTTACATAGATCAGCCATGGTGATATAACGTTCAATGTTATGAGAGTAATGTGCCAAGAACTTCTGAACTAGCTCTTCAAAGGTCCTAATGCCACCTGGTAGTCGGGAAAACCATGATGTGGTTGTTCCTCCCAAGCTTTGGGGAAAAAGTTGCATTAGGTATGTATCTTCATATGCCACTTCGAGGCAAGCTGAATGGAATTCTCTGACATGATCGTGAGGATCTCCTTTCTCTATATACTTTTCGAACTTGGGTGTTTCGAACCCTCGTGGAAAAGGTGGCATATAAAGATTTCTATCAAAGGGATAGGGACAAATGTCATTGAGTGAAAATTGATTAGTCTTTACGCCACTACGAAGTTGTTGGGCGAGATTTTCAACTTGTTGTCGTAACATCTTTATGTCATTTGGAGGAGGAGGAGGTGGGTTGCCTCGAGGAATGTTATATCTGATGGGATCTCTACCTCTTTCTTCTTCATGGCAACTTTGTCGTTCTGATGCTTGTCTTAGTTGTGCAAGATCAAAGTCATAGGGGAGTTTGGCTCCTTCTTGAGAAAGCTTTAAAAAGTGAGCATCCGCATTGCTCCTGAGTATTTCGTCAAAAAGTTTGTTAAAGAGAGGGTTGTGCTGAGCCCTTTCTATTGTTGCAAGAGTAGGAGTACTTGGGTTTTCGTCATTTGCATTTCCTCCAAGTGCTTCTTGAAATTCATTGATATTTTCCTCCTCTTTTTCTTCAATTTCTATTTCTCATTGCCTTGACTGCGATCGAGTATGAGCCA